>NW_021940535.1:5703035-5879467 GCF_001715985.3 Manacus vitellinus
GCGCACTTGGGACACTCGTGTGATGAGGTGGCGCCGGTTCTCAGCCTGGAAAGGGGGCGGGAGGGACGCGGTGCCCGCGGCAGCGTGTGCGGGGTGTCCAGGAGCCCGGGCGGGCGAGCCCCTTTGGCCGCCGCCGGCGGGGGAGACGCCACTCGCCAAGTAGGTGAGCGCATCTCTGGTGCCAGAACAAAGCTGCGAGGCGTGTCCGGGGTGCCCGTCTGGTATTTGGGGTTTCCCGACCTTGTCTTACGCGTTTTCTCTCTGCGTGGGGCTACGTTTAGTCGGGGGCTGGGGGGAAGAGGAACGGACAGCTCCAAGAGACGAAGAAGGGCAATCTGATTTAGATCATCTTCTGGCGCTGGTGCTGCGATCCACCTGTAAGTTTTTGTTTATTTTTTGTGCGAACTGGTTGTAAAAGAAGTAAGTTAATAAGCAGCCCTGTGTTAGACATGCCTGCTGTCTGATTCAACCGGTGTGACATGGAGTGTTTAATCATGTGCAAGATTTAAGAAAATTGAGCAAATGGCAGTATTTCTTGTTAGTATAGCATCTTCAACTTAATGTCCTATTTTAATAGAGCAAGCATAATGAGATGCTAGGATTCTAATATTTTTTATATTTATTTTTATTGCAGCTTGATCAAAGATTTGCTTGTTCCTCCAAAGAAATCCATTAGGTTTGGGATCAGAAACACCCGAAGCTCTGCTTCAGTATTTGGGTGGGATCACTTGTTACAGCTGTTAACAAAGCCATTATACTGCAAATGGCATTGTGCCCTCAGATGTTACTCCAGCATATTATTCCATGCTTGGATGTAATAATAATGTAATAATGATAGAGCATGTTGGTAGTGCACAATTTGGTTTAGGCCAGCTAGAAGTGTGCAGTTTACACCATCTAATGAGATGCAAAGGTAGTCTCTGAGTCCTTGCTTGTTGTCTGGTCCTGTTCTTCCATCATCACTCCACACACCCAGATCTGTGTCATTTTGTCAAAATGTCTATTATCATTACCTACTGAATAAGACTGTGGATGAGCAGATCATAGAAACTGAAAAAAATATGCACACTGAGGACTGGTATGTAATATTCTGTGTCTGATCTGAAAAACAATAAATGTCCACTTAAGCTATACATATTCCTTACTGTTTCTCATGGAGTGAATTTTGTTGTCTGGCATCAAACCGCACCTATTTCTATCATTTCCAGTGCACTTATTGAATGAAGGAGCAGTTTTTGGTTTCCAGATCATAGTGTAATGCTTTTACATTTCATTTTTTATCAAATCATAATTTCCACTGCTTAAGGGTGGAGAGCATCTTCTGCTGAGCTTTAATACTCTAACTAAAGTGCATTAAGGTTTCTTTTAAACAAAAGACTGAAAGCTCTCTTCTTAGGTGATGTAGTTGGTCCACCCAAATTTTGAAACAGTACAGTCCTATAATGGAGGAGGTGTGCAGTGGTTTCCACAACACAAAAAGTTAAGACACATGATTACCTTTGCCAGGCTGTAGCCTTAAAATGAGCTGTAGAAGGTTATTTGTCCCAGACGTAGTAGTTCAGCACTGGAACTCACTGTGTGGGATGCTGTGAAGGTCAGCAGCATTAGTGGTTTCCAAAAAGACTGGACACATCCGTAGGAGACAGCTCTACTGGTAGCTAAATATAAAAGGTAAGATGTAACCTTCGTCTGAGAAGGGTTTAAAGCCCATGTTTATGGGAGGCTGAAAAGGTGTTCTGGGAGAGGATCATTTTGCATGCTCCATGCTGTTACAGTACTTGTGAATAAGCTACTATCAGTCACTTTTTTTTTCTAAGAGAGAACAATGAATTAGATAAGTCATTGATCTATCTAATGTGGCTGTTAAATTTTTATGATAATTTGACATTGTGCATCAAATAGCAAATACTTTGCAGAAGTGAATTTATTATACATAAGCATGTTCCAGCAGAGGAAATACAAAAGTGTATTTCATACTTGGAACAAAGAAAAGAAGCAAAAGCTATTTGTGGATCAACCCCATCACTGACTTTGAGACATAATAGAGACTGTTCAAATATAAATTGCTCAGCTTCAAATTGTGAAGCATACAATACTGGAAAAAAAACCCCAACTATAAAAGAAATTGCTTCTAAGAAATTAAATTGATTCTTTTTCCCTGCACTGTCCTGCAGAATTTTTCCAACTGTTAAAATAAATGATGGTTTTCAGTACTACGGCTAAGTTGGTGTTGTCTATACAAAAAGTGAATGTTTTGATCTGAGAAAAATTAAATACCAACTGAAGAAGTAAACCAGAAGGAAAATATTGAAAGAAAAAATGACCTACTAAGTTACAGCATCTCATTCTTGCTGGCATTTTGCTTTTCATTTACTTGCTATTTTCAGGCTTTTGATAACAGAATTAAAAATGCCACTACTTGGAAAGATCATTGCTTATTCATAATGTGGCAACATGCATATATTCTGAAAAAGGCAATTCCAGAGAAACATTCTATTTATATATTACATTGTGTTGAAATCCAACGTCGTAGTTGCAAAACCAATGGATTTCTTTGAAATAAATAAGAAAAATGATGTGAAACTGCTGAAGAAGTTTTATCTTTGTCATGCTAACATCCCTAAAAGTGGTTTCTTAACAGATCCTTACCTTTTTAATTATAAAAAAGAACAAGACCCCACGAGTTTTACAAATACATATGGTTACTATAAGGCGTAAGTGGTATATGAACAAAAATAGTATTTTACTGAAAAAATTATTTTCTACTATGAATTTATTAATCTAATATGATTCATACTATGAATCTTCTTCAAATGCCTATCTAGCTTTTTTACCATCTCCAAGTAAGACAGTAAGATAGGCAAGGGGGGAGTGAGGCAAGAAAGAGAATTTCAGCCTACCTACTCTTTGATGAGACTGCAGTTTTACTAAGATATTTGAGGCTGGTGATATAGAATGAAAAACGTATTATGACATCATTTGCAGGTAGTCATAGAAGAATACCCGTTAAAATGCAAAGGAATGATCAGACTGAAATGATGTTATTTTAATAGAGTTCTAACGAATGCACAATATAATAAAATGCACTGGGCTTTAGCCAAGAGACATTACATTTGATTACAGGCTGCAAAAGACTTACTTGGTTATTTATTTACCTTCTGGCCTGAAAAGCATTTGCTGTGTTATGTTGCAGCCAGCTTCCATAAGACATATTTAGGCAAAAAATATGAATAAAACTGCATATTTCTTTTGTATAGTAATGCAAAATGTATGTGTTTTATATCCTTCTCTAAGGGTTATGAAGGATGATGTCAAGGTTATTTATCATAACCATAAAGAAGAATGAGCTTATAAATCCTACTGAAATACAGTGTACCAGCTAATTGTGAGGATGTTCTGTCTGTGATAACAGCTTTTTTCCACGTTGATATCTATGATGATAAAATTGTTTAGTTACTTTACCAGTCATTTAAATTAGGGGTTTGGGGTTTTTTTAAGAAATTTCGTGTGTATAATTTCTTCTTCTCCTCCATCATCCACTTCTCACTCTCTTTAGAGCTTGCCTGCAGACAAAAAAGTGGATAAAACATTTAATTCTTTGTTGTGGATGAGGCACCTGGTGGTGGCTCTCCTGCTGACCTCGATCCATGATCTAATTGCTCTTGCATCATGTCAAAAGGACAGAGGATGGGATAGAAAAAGAAAATTGTTCTTGAAAAGACAGTGAAATACTTCTTATACAGTTTTGACTTGAGAACCGCTGATTTCTGCAGCTTGGTGGGTTACATTAGTGTGTGCTGAGCGCTTTGCTTCTCAATCAAAAAATTTCCATTAGCTGCCAGGAGGGTTTTCAGTCAAGGTAGATGGTACAGCCTGAATGAACAATATTAGTGTCCTGTTCTGTCAGCTTGAACTATCATCTGGGTGAATGGCCTTTCTTTTTAACTCTCCCTACATTTGGAATTCCTCCTTTAAACAACAGACTGAGCTTTTTCTCTCTGGTGGCCAAGGAGAATGATTAGTCATCTAGAGGAAAAATAAAATGGTACACAAATTTATGAAATGACTTTATTAACACTCATGGTTGGTTATAAAGAGTAATTAATGTACAGAGAAGTCTCTCTTTCCACAAAACCAGTGGGAGTTTTGGTCCCACTGGCACAGAGCTGACTATTCTCTCCCATTGAGGTTCTGCCCCCAGCTGAACACTTCTCAGCAGCCACTCTTGACTGGGAACATTTGAGGACTTCTGCCAAAATCAAGACTTTCAGCTGATATCTGAAGGGTGGGTATCGTTCATTGGCAACAAAGGATCACTAGAAACTTAATATTTCTTCACTTTTTCCCTGATTTTGAATTGTTCTATTACCCTTGGGAATAGAATGTGCCATACAATCTTTTTTTATCCATGCAAATGTACCATACAATCTGTATCTCCATGAGTGACCTTTCCAAAGTCATTAGAAATTTGTGGAGTGTTTAAAAAAAACTATTTCTTTTCATATCTAAAAGCAATGTCCATACCTTTTTTTAACTTAGATTCTCAAAACACCTTGAGACAGATCTCAGCTAGAGGGTTGGGAGAATTCTCTAAGTCCTATTAAGAGAGAGAGACAGAGTTTGGCATGAAATGACTCACTCAAGGTTATACAGCAAATCAGTAGCAAAATGTGAAAAAATTACTTGTTTCCTTGAAAGAAGGGTGTTCACTTTTACTGTTGGCCTTACTTTTGTGGGGTTTATAATGCAATTACTAAGAACCTTGAAATATCGATTAATTCCCTTTTCTTTAAAAGGTAGTGTGAATTTCTTAATAATAATTGTTGTTGGCTATACATAGCATTTTAAAATGAAAGATTCCAGGAAAACGTACATCCAACATAAAATCTTGAACCATTCAGTAATTATATTATCAGTACAGAAGAGGAGAAAAAAAAAATCCAACTTGTTCTCAAACCCTCTTCATTTGTGGCAATGTGAAACCAGGCTGCTGTCAAATAACGTCTCCATTTCGTAGCATTCTTCACAGTGCCTTTTTTGACTGAGGAGCTGCAGTCCAGCACTAGTGTTTATTATTCCTGCAATAATGGGACTCTGATAGGAGTGTATTTCATGCCAGTGATTTACTGTCTCCATTACAGCGTGACCCGAAAGCCGTAACTCCTCTGCCAGCGACTGGGTTTTGGAAGTGCTCCAGGGCTGCAGCGCAGCTTCCAGGCCAGCTCAGATTCTCTGATCTTGTGTATTTTTCACCTGGTTCAATCATTTTTAGCTTGTGCAGAAAGTATCAGGAATGGCCTTTGTTTGGGCAAGTCTAATAAAGCTGCTACTGCAACTAAAACGTGCACTGAGCTGTTACAGTCTTCATAAGTAATTTTTCTCTTGCTTACACCGTGGGTGGAAAGGCCATTTCTGAAGTGTCAGCAAATGAAAGCACCATGTGTTTGCTGTGCAACAGTATCAGTTGGCACTGCTGGGATAATGTTAATTCCTTTGTTTCTGGCACAGTGCTTCATAGACCATAAGCAGCATCTTCTCTGTATTTTAGTGGATAATCAATGAGGTTGTCAGCCCAGACATAAACTGTTACACAAAATTATTTCATACAAGCTATAACTTCTTATAAAAGGAAACCAGAAATGTTACAACAAGTAACACAAAGTTACACAGAAAAAGTTAAAAAAGGCACAGAAGGACCATGACATATGATAGGGCCACACTGTGAGCAGTGGCTGAAGGCTCTGGAAAACAATCACTTGTAGAAATGTCTTGAGGCATCTGACTTCAGGATCTGATCATGGATCCAGGGTGAAGGGGATGGGCGAGTCCCTCATGATGTGCCAAAAGAGGGAGTGACAGGATGGCTGTCTCAACCCAGTGGGGGCTGGAGGCCACCCCACAGCTTCTCACTATATTTCCTCCATCCCTGCAGGCCCCTGGGAGCTTAAATGTGTGGGAAGGGGACGTGTGGGGAGGCATCTGGATATCGCCTGGCCCTTGCAGACCTGTGGACTTAAAGAAACCTGTCTGCTGCACAGGATTTTAGGTTTTGCATGAAGAGTAGTTGGTAATCATTTGCACGTGTGTCTTGTGGAGCTCAGGTGCTCATTTCCAGGGGCACTCACCCATTTTCTTCCCCCAGCACCCCTGCAACATGTTGTCTATAAATAAGCATCTTGTTCCACTGATAATAGTGTTCAGAAAGGCAGTATGCACTAGCTCATTTTTGAGTAATGGACAAAATAAAATTCCATGTTGTTTTTTTCTGTTTGTACCACATACTGAATTTTACTTCAGAAACAAGTTAAAAGCCAGGAAAGTTTGAGGGCCATGAAAAGTCTTTACAGTAGCTTAGTTCAGCCCCCATTACACATCTTCAGGTTTAACATTAAGTACAGCTCTTTAAACATAGCTCTGAGAGTCCAACTTATTTGCTTCATTCAGTGAGTGTTTGGCATATCTGATATCACATGTTATCTACACAGTTGAGTGGTATTAGTATGCTTTTTTTGATATAGAAATTGCTGATCTTAGGACAGAGAAGATATAAACAGCAAACAAATTCTTGATCTTCATACTGGAGGATGTTCATCAGAAGACCCAGGTGATACGTCAGAATGTCATTTTCCCTTTGCCTGGTGTTATCCCTCTTTTGGATGTATAGTAATTGCTTCTGACATGGACTTTTTAGCCCTGTGGCTTTGGTCTAGCAGGTCTATGACACTCCAGATAGGTTCTACCTATGACTATGGTTCAAACTAATTAATTTATTCTGTCAGTTTTTTACACCGTGCCAGCTCGCAAGTATTAGTATGTGCTACAGTTTGACGTTGCATTGAGGAGCTCATCTAGGCATCAAATAAGTGAAGTAATCTCTGTAGACTGTGAATTCCTGAAATCAATAGCTTCCTTTCAGCAGAGTTTAAACTGCTTTCTATTATGTGGAGCCTGACGCCATAACAGAGAGATGTTTAAGATGCTGATTGAGCTGATCTTTGAGCAGTGGGTAACATAACAAGATATCTTTCTGAGTACAGGGGACAAGGAAGCACATGGTACTTTATCTCTAAGATAAAAATCTATTGCTGAGGTTGACCCAAAAGCAATTAGTGGTTCATTTAATTGAATTCGTGAATTCACCTGTGCAGTCTATTAAAATATTATACAGTTTAGGGTCAATTTAGTACCACTAGCAGAAGGGTTGTAGAGATTTATAATGGATTACCTTCTGTCTACCCAAGTGGATGTTTGATCTTAAGTGAAATAGCAGAGCATCCTGGTAGTTCAGCCAGAAATACCACCCCATGGGAAAGCTGAACTTTTCCCACTGCTGATGTGGCTACTCTCTTTCCAAAATCATTAAGCCGTTCTATTTCTGAGCATCAATGGGAGCAAATAAACAGGTCATTGTCCTGAATCCAAACAGCTGGATTTTTCACCATTTTCAAAGCAAAACTAAATTGATGTCTTGTGTAAATTGTGTAAAAATAGTCTTTTCAGTAAATTGAACTGAAAGAGCTTTGGTTCTGCTTCTGAGACTTTACTTTGTTTAAAAGGTATCTTCTATCACGACCAAAATCATACCAGTATATAGCGCTTTTCTTCTCCCTGCCCCATTGTGGGCTACTTTGGGTAAAGCTTTCCTACTGTCAGGAAACAAAGAAGAGCTAGATTTCTATAAGAGTTACCAAGAGCCTTGCCAAGCTAGAGTAAGTACCCTTGGCTGTGCCTTATTTCTACTTTGAAGGGCACCACTGGAAAACTCCAAGGGAATTCATAAGAGGATATTTATTACATACATGGTAGTGCATACCCACAAACTGTACTTCAAGTTCTGTTACATTTCCTTCCTAATGGAACATAATTCACAGTAAATAGATATCTGGATCCTCTCTGTATGTGAGGAACACTGTGCAAGGTTCAGAATTTATTATAACCTTCTGTATTGATATGCATTTCAGAGCCCATCAAGAAAAAAAATGCAGAGATCAGCTAGAATAGAGAAGATATTCAGCAAAGATGCTCAGCACACACATTTAGTAAAAACGTTTTGTAGGTTTATAAAGATTTGCAGTGGGAATGTGTCCCTCTTTCTTTGTGGCTGACTTCTCTCCCCCTTTCCAAGGTCCATGTATAATACAGTCCAAGGCCATCTTTCCACATGTGGCATGACGATACTGGCATGGCAGAGTACTGTGCTGGACTGCACAGCTTTGTGCTGCAGAGCCTTGTGCACATTCGAAATGTTCTAGGATCCCGACGTGGGGAACTTTACATAAATAAAAAGCAGCTCTTCCTCTGTCCAAAACCTGCTCAGGGCTATGGGACCAAACACATGATCTGTTTTTCTGCTATATCAGGCTGTCATTTTGTCTTTCTAAGTGATGCTACAAGAATGTATAAAAAATAGATGGTAGAATTAAGTGGAGCTGGACCTCTCCAGCAATGCAATAACTTTTTGTGCTATTAGAAATGCTGTGGCCCTGTAAGCTACTCTATAAATCTTTTACTGATAGGTATGGAAAGTAGAAAAGGGAGAGAAAGAGTAGATAAAAAGCTATATTTGGCAATGTATCTGCTTCTACAAGTAGTTCATCAGATGCATGCTAGCCAGATCAACATGGGTAATAATCTGAATCAAACTGTTTATTTGTTTGTCTTGTAATACTGCCTAGGCAGGAGCCACAGCTCTGCACCTACAGGTAATGTAGTAAGAGCGAAAAGGCTTAAAAACCAGATAACCTAATTACACTGATTAATGTAATTATGTGCTACTTACACATTTGTTACTTATGTACAGGCTCTATACATTTGTTACTTTTCCACAATTTTTCCTTCTATACAATTTATTATTGCTTGTTTTCTTCTAGATTCATAGAATAACCAATTTCAACTTGTTGGGTACTCATTAATGGTGCCTTGTGTCATAAATATGCTTGAAAATAATGTTCTTTACATCTTTTCACCTAGGTGATAAAGAGCTTCTTCTGTAGTAGCACGTAATTTTCAGTACAGAAATGGTATTATTTTCATCAGTATGTGGTGTGTTTCTGCCACAACCATGGGAAGTAAGCCCTGAAATCAAAATGAGTAACTGAGGATTAAATTCCTGTATCTTTTTACTAATAAAGAAATAACAAAACATAAAGAACAAGTAATTGATGTTAAATGTATCTCTGGTGAATAACACAGAAGATATAGGGCAACATCTGTGAGATTTTTTGGTATACTGTGTGCTAGTTATATATATTTTTAAAATGTTTAAGTAACCTGGGTAGGCAATTGCATAGTTCCTGTGTGTATGTTCAGTGTTAATGATTTGTATACTGCAAGGTGTCTGTGCTAGAATGAGTTCATCCGAGTGGTCTCGTAGTCATGGTCTGCATCTCAAGTCAGCACGTTATGTGGTCTAGGCAGCAAATGGTTAAAACCAGTTGAAGTAAAAAAGGGCCTATAAGTTGTCTTTTTTGAAGTCTTTCATTACAGAAGTGCTTGAGGGTAAGTTGCCAGCAGGAAATTGCTGCATCAGATCTGAAAGCAATAATATAAATTTTTCTATTAGGTAATAATAATACTATATACTGTAATATTTATATGACTTTGCACTAGCTTATGTGCTGAAAATTAGAACAATGCAAAATAGTTGCATTGCACATTTCCTTTTTTAAAATAATGTGACTATAATAATCTTTTCTTTTTCTCCCCTCTATGTTATAGGGAGAAAATTGAATTTTAGTCATGAGAAAAAAGACATATTTCATTATGCAATCATTACACTCCCCAGGAACAGGTTTATAGCAGGCTCAAATACACAAGGAGACAAAGTATAATGACCTAACATCAGAGAGTATCAGTGTGTAGAGCCTTGTGGGACGTGCATGGGAAAGAACACGTGTACAGTCATAGAAGTCGATCTGTATTGTTTTAGCATTGATGGGATGCAAGCTCGTGGTAAATTTGCATGGGGTGACTTGCACAGCCATTACTTGTGGAATGTTTTAAAAAAAAATGCAGGACTTCAGCAAGGTGCCTTGTTGGGGGGGGTGGTATTTTTTAATTCTTTCAAGATCTAGTATCTGTCAGTTATTTATGGAGTTAAAGAAGGATGGTGCTGAAGCTGCTAAATCTGAAGCTGCTGAAGCACAATCACATTCATGGCTCTTTGTTCCTGTCATTCAGAACTGGTGAGTGGGAGGCTATTAGCTTCTACATGAAGATCCACAGAATATATAAAAATGTGAATGAAATCACTAAACTGTTAACAACAATGGTTACAGTGTTTAAAGAGAAATATGGTCTTGTTGTAATTGTTTCTTAGATTATAAGGATTTTTCAGAATTGCGGCTATTCACTGAATATTCCATGAATACTTTATTGAAGTAAGAGATCAGATAGGAAGTAAGTGGTCAGATAGGAACCTTGTCTGTGATGTGGTGTACAGGTAGCATTCAAATGCATGAACTCTGGCTTTTGTACAGCTTTTCTGCTAACTATGGAAAGTGTGCGTGCATGTGTGAGTTCTTACTATAAAATTTTTGAAGGAGATATTCCTGATGGTTTCGTCAAACTACTTTTTTAAAGGAGAGATGGATGAAAGACAAGCATAATGCAATTATTATAAGCATTTAAGCTGGTCTCTAGTTGAGTCCTGAGGATGTTTCCACTTAGTCACAGGTGACAGTCACTGCTCACTGCCAGCTTGTGAAATGTGGCTATAACATTGATACAGGCTGGATAAGCACTAGCAGAGAAAGGATATTCTCAAACAAGAAAGGAAAGGGAAAATGAGGGGAATAGAAAATCCATTCTTGTATAGCCGATCATATAAGGATCTAATGCAAGTAATTTTCACATTATGCTTCTT
Source organism: Manacus vitellinus (assembly GCF_001715985.3). NCBI lineage: Eukaryota > Metazoa > Chordata > Aves > Passeriformes > Pipridae > Manacus > Manacus vitellinus. The sequence continues at coordinate 5,713,900 of NW_021940535.1, forward strand.
AGTTTTTTGCCTTATGCTGGGTGTGGAGGGGACTTAAATGTTGTATGTTTATCATGCTAATATGATTGCAAAGACAGAAACAGTATACCTTAGTTCTGTGTGAAAACCAAGAAGCTGTTTTGGTCGTGATCAAGATTTGATCAGTTTCCACCCATTTTCTCCCACTTCATGTTTAATGTGTAAATCCCAAAAATAAAGCATTTTTGAAATGGCCAGTCTGGTTTGTAACCTCGAAACTCCTTGTACATATCACTGATGCAGAGCTCTCAGTACTCTTAGGAATATACTGACATGTATATCACAGTAGTTTTTAGGGAACCCCCAGTAAAAGGCACAGACCTCATATAATTGATCCTGGTTTGGTTAGAACTGAACACAGACACTTCCAAAAGATTAGTAATGCATTTTCTAATAATTCTGATTTGATAATTTTTGTAGAAAAATCCAGATGTGCTTTGATTCCCAGATCATCCCCAAAGTACTTTCCACTTTCTCCTCACACCTCTAAGAAGAAGCTTCTCTTTCCTGCCTCTGTTTTCCTTTCTTTCTTTTTTATGACACAATCCTGTTATTTACAGGCTTTTTTTTTCCAAAAACATAATTTTTTTAAACCTGTATCATCGTTCCTGTCTGAAAATGTTGCTTTTGAAGGGGACTGTTCCCTTTTCTCTGTCACTGGGATACCATGTTGCTTTGCTCAGCTCAGTATGACTTTTTCCACTAACTTCAAGGGACAGGCATTAACCTGCCAACCCCAGGAAAGGTGGTTGGAAGTGTCTTGGTGGCTCTGGAGCAATAGTCCCTGGTACAGCACAAACACGATGTTTCCATGTGTCCTTTTCATTCATTCTCTTGCTACCATACAAGAAAGGAAGCCAAATTCCCCACTGCCATGTAAATAGGATATTAGACACTGCAGAGAGGCTTTGAAATGTTAATACCCCTCTAATGCAGACGGCTGACAGAGAGTAACAGTTTTGTTTAGGTTGTGACTCAGGCTGTTGCAACAGGTCCTGGCAGAATTAAAACAGCTGGGAGCAAGCCTGCAGGTTGCTGGATAGTATATGTGTCACATTTTGCATGATTTTGGGGTTATCTTAACTGGTGTTTTAGATGGGATAAAACTACCTGGGGAGTGACTTTGAGAGACAGCAGCTGTTCTGAAGAGTGGCAGCATAGCCCTGTGCTCAGCTCACAGATGCCAGCTGCCAGCTTGTCTGTCAGCCCACAGCAGCCAAGTGACCGACAGCAGGGTCTCAGCTGACATAGCCTCGGTTGCAAAGGCACAGGAGCATAAGGGCTGCCCCTCCCTGACCTCTAGCAAGGGTGGATGGGCTCCTGCCACTTCTCACTACTGCAGGATACTGGAGGTGGTGGTTTTCCACCGCAGATCAGAGGGACACATGGTCCTCTGGTGAAGGGATCCTTGGCTCTCTGGTGAAGGGATGCTTGGTACTCAAGAGAAGGGAGACTTGGTCTCCAGGCAAGTAGACAGGAGGGGGACAGGAGTGACCAGGCCCACTGAGAGGAGCTAGAGGGCAACAGGCCAGGGTTAAGGAAGGGGCATCTCTCTCAGCAGCAGCCTCAGCTGGGAGGAGAGACCCCAGCCATGGATGTTCTGCCTTCTCTTCCACCACTTTTCTCAGGAAAAGGATTTTTTTCCCTTCCCTTTTGTTCTTTGATGACTCCTTCACTGACTCCTACATGCCAGCCTTTCATTTTAATGATAGCATAGCAGTGAAACTGAATCACACCAAGGCCTGAAGGTTTCCAGCTTATATCTATAATGAAATGTGAAGAAAACCTGCCAAGGTATGACATGGTCTCAGTATCCCTGAGAGACAGACTTGGGCACTATGCTCTGGGAATCTAAGTGTTCAGACCAACTGTGCTTTCAAAAGCAATGGATTGTTTTGATTAATTTTTTTCTCTCTTCAATTTCCCATAGAAATTGGGAAGATTGACCAAGATATATATAAATACAACACCCCAGGGTTCACAGGCTGTCTATCAAGAGTACAGTTCAACCAGATTGCTCCGCTCAAAGCAGCTCTGAGACCAACCAACGCCTCCTCTCACGTTCACATCAAAGGAGAACTGGTGGAATCCAACTGCGGGGCATCTCCTCTCACCATCCCACCAATGTCGGCCGCTACTGACCCATGGCACTTAGACTCAGGTAAGCTGGGATTCACATCACATTAACTAAGTGGAGAGTTCAGAGAAGAAATCCATCTGCCTTCCTCTGTAAAGAGAAACAAAACAGAGAGCAAGTGATTGATAGGTTACTGTAGGGTATAATCACAGTAGGAAATGCAAAGATGGAAAGACAGAGAATTGCCACCACTTCTAAATGCAGTTACAGTATTTTCATTGCCATTTTTTTTCATATTATGCTTTATTTTTCTTTTCTGTAAATCTTACACTATTTGAATGTTGAGTTTTGACCTAGCTGCTGTGATAGCACTTTCTGTCTAGTATTGGGTGTGTAGTCAGCAAAAGGTTGCAAGTACATATAACTAAGGTACAGTAGCATTTCTTATGTATATTCCTAATAAATGAGTATATTGCAGTCAGCTTCATACCAAAACAGTAAATCTAATTTTAGGCATAAATACATTTATGTAAAGTGCTGATTTGTTTTCTGAAATGTCTGCTTTCCTTAGGCCATATTTAATAGGAAATTCCATTAGTCATGGTGGCATTCATCTTGTGCTGAAAATGCTGGAAAGACAAAACAGTTTGCTGATCCCAGCAACCTCATTCTGCTTTGCAACTGACAGCTCTTGAAAATATTGTGCCTAACTTTAGAGAGCTTTTCTTCTCTTCTGATTCTTGAGTGTCAGGTTCCCTTTAGATTTATAGGGTCAGGTGTACATTGATGACTCTTGTATTTTGTTCTCATTCTGATTTCACTTGTAAAGTGTAAATTAGAACCTATTTGGGCAAAGCTGATGGGTTTGCAGTGGTATAAAATTAAAATTCTAGAGGAAAAACTTGGTCCATAATGATTTTGATACCGATTAGTCTTTGCCTATTGTGTTTTGGGATGCATCTATATGCCAGTTTTTATAGGAGAGTGGGCAGGTATGTATATCTTTCTCAGAAGTATGTATCAAGGCCATACCTTTGGGGTTTGTTTTTTTGTGATTTTTCTGGGGATTTTGGTTGAGGCCTTTTTTCTTGTAATGTTGAGGAACTCCTTGCAGCACTTCCTTTCAGCTCTTCAGTAGAGAAATTGGGCAGGGGTTTGTAAGAAGAAACAGACATTCCAAAGCTGAGGTTCCCAAACACTGACACAAGCAGTATCATGCTCTAAAACCTATCATTCCCACCTTGCTGCCATGCCATGCCATTGTAAGATTTCAGTATGCCTCTTCTCCATTTATAACATGGTATTTTTTACTTTTATTTTTTTAATCACAAATTAGTAGTTCCTTTTTTTTCTGAAATTATTAGATCAATTTTTACCCAAAAGTTATGAACTGTGCTGTTCTTTCTATAAAAGCATATTTCTGAAGAATTCCTCACTGGATCATGTCTTTAAAAAGTATGCCATAAACTTCTTGAGTACGTACTGCTTCTGTGAATCTTGTGCATGCAATGGGTTTTGGTTGTTAATTTTTGTTCGTTGCTTTTCCTTACACTTCTTTTGACTGCAAGCTAGTAAAAGACAATGGTGAGGTTTATTCACGATATTTACACTGTTCCTAATAGTTCCTGCAGTTCAAAGAAGAAGTTCCTGTTTGTCCTTGCCACATGCTATTATGCTTGACCTTGTGTTGGCTCAGTTTTGTCTTGTGAACTTTGTCGACCTGACAGGTTACGATTTATAGTTTTTCTTCTGGATTAATTGTAGTACTCAATCACAGAGACAGCATGAAGGATATCAGGGGACATATAGTGTGCTATTACGTTGGCTCAATCTGTCTGTTAACTTCTGCCAGTAAAAAATAAGTCTCACTGCCACAGCCAGACTTAACTGTTTCAAGTCGTGGGCAGACAGAGTCCAAGTGACCCAGCTTCATTTTTGGTGATGATTAGCTTTAGTAAGACTGTGACCTAGGACCCCTCCTTTTTTCCTCTCCAGTGATCCACAGCAGTAGAGAGAAAAGATTATATTGCTTCAAAGACTTCTAGTGAGGAACACTAGAAGAAAGCAACAATATCAGGTGAGGTACGGTAGGCAGAAATTTCACAGCAAGGGAGTGATGTTTCACTGGTTCAGGAGTGAGAGGATATTCAGGTGTTGGTGAGAAACACCTGACTTTCACTCTGAGTGACATTTCCATTATACAAAGAGGAGGTATCACAGCAACTCATTTATCAGTATCAGTAAGAACAACTCGGTCTTTGTAAAAGTATCTGTGGTGGTCTGACATAGCTAGTTCTGTTTTAGTCACAGAAGAAAATATAAACTGTAGACTGTGTAACTTGAGTCATCAAAGTCATAACATGTAAGTCATCAAAATGGTCTTGATGAAATGAAAATGTTCGGGCTTAGTGTGACTTTGCATTAGTAAATTAGCAGTTTTCAGTGAGGACTTTTTACATTTCTGAAACTCTGATGAAGACTTTCTAACACGAATCATGTCTAGAGAGAAGATGGAAGAATCCAAGTAAGTAGTGGTTCCCATTTGTACCAGAACTGGAATAGTCTCAGTACTCTCAGTGTGAATTTACTCCTTCACTAAACTGGCTGAAGGGACAAAGATAAAAAGCTCTTTTGAAATTCACAGAAACACTTGTAGTGATGCTAAAGCAAAAACCACTCACACTTTGCCACAAAACAATGGTTGCAAAGAACATGACTTTGAAAGCAGCAGTTACTATGTGAAGGGTTTCTTATTTCAAACAAGCTTTTATCTGTAATTTTTATTGTTATTTTACCTATTTAATTTTAAATAGTTCTTAACAAAACATGAGAGTTGAGGATCGGGGGTTCACAGTGAAAAGTAGAAATCAGGAAAATTTTTGTGGGAAGTATCATATGGTTTAAATCTCATTCAGTGACATACTCTGCATGCATCCTTATTCATATTTTGAGTTAAGCATATGTTTGTAGATTTGCTTCTCAAATACTGTGGAATTGAACTTTGAGGATTGAAAAATGTTACAGAAGTAGATCAAAGATAAGTGTCTAAATAGAACAGATATCATGGCTAGGCTTCGCGAACGAAGATTTGGGAAGGCTCTATCCACATTTGTTACAGATAGAACAGATATACCAGACAGCAAATGTAATGATCATTTCACCTCTAGACTGCAGTGCTGGATCAGACCTTGCAGATAATTAGTAGAAGTTAAGCAGGTTCTGCCTGACAAGTGACCTATATGAAATGTTTGCTTTAAGCTCTTTTATGTAGTCACTGCGTGGACAGCTCCTACTAGCTGCAAAACATTTTGGATGTCCTATCAGAAAGGCTAAAGAAAATCATAATGACACACACCAGTCACTTGACAGTTTACCTTTAAAGACTAGATCAGGGATTTATCCATAAGAAACCTTGTGGATTTGCTCCCCAGACAAATGAGCTGTACAGCTTCTCAATTCACTGTCTTGCACTTCCTATTAGCCTTAAATTCCTATACATTTCACATTTTCAATATTAGTTCTTTTTAAATTTCTTTGTTACTGTAGAAATCCCGCATCCTTCCCTCTCCAGCTCTGGCTGGCACTTTGCCATGCTGCTGGGACATTATCTTAAACCATGATCTTGTTCAGCTTGTGAGTACTTTCACAATGCATAGACTTTTCCTGTTGCTATGGTGATCCTTTCTTGGTGGTGATGAAGCGCAGGAATTCAACAAGTCATTCTTCTCTAGAATGTGACTTTCTGGTGATTTAAAAGAAAAATCAATAATCAAATCCAAGCAGATCATCAATACGGTTTTCCTTCCATCGGTATTACCTCAGTTCATGTCAGACAATCCAATTTGCCTTGGTTACAACAAAAGGAGTGTAGAAAAGAGGCTAAAAAGAGCCTGATCACTGAACATATTATTTAAAAATGACATGTCCTGCCTTTACGTATTGTCCAAACCGACCAAATTACCTGTCTGACATACATTTCAAAAGTTATAATTCCATGCCATTAACTATATTAGCATGCACTTTAGTATCTATTATTGTTGCATATGTAAAAAAAAAAAAGATAATCATCAAGAGTGTTTTAATATCTCTCGGTTCAAATTAGCTAAGATATATGTCACTGATAACTGACACCTTGTTCATTGTAGAGAAGCAAACAAAAGCCCAAACATGATTATTTTTGTCATAAAAAAATTCCATATCTAAAATGCCTTGTACTTAAAATCAGAACACGAATATTACTGGGGTGACGTTCAGTTTGTGGGTGTTTTAATCCAACATAAATATTCTGAAGTTTACTAGTGAAATTTAACTTCCAAATTTTTCTTATTTATATAAAAAGGATAAAAGAAATCTACTAGATGTGTATACCTCTCCATTTTAGGTAAAACGTACTTCAACTTGTCAAACTACCCAACCTTGAATTTCGTAAAAGCAGGAGATCCCAGAAGAGGCAAGGTACATACAATAGTTGGCAAACCATGCTTTAGCACCTCTAAGCTGTCATGGCACTATATATCTGCAAGATGCATTTACTCTGAGTATGAACAGAAAGGCATCTAGAGTATTAGAATGGCATCTAGGGTATTTAACATGGGATTTAGTTAAACCTAGATTAGCTTCAACATATTACAAATTAAATGGAGCAGGATTAAATGCCACATCTGAAATGTTCTTCCGAGTGGTGTGACTTTTTTCTGACTGTGCATATTTAAACCCTAAATGCTCTTTATTTTTTATAGAAGGTGAAAACTCTTAAGATTCAACAGCTTACTTTGAAACCTATATTGAGCATGTCTGGCAAAAACATTGTAGGAAGACATACACTGCTTTTGTCACGATTTAAAGAGCTGCTTGCAGGATTCTCTCCCTTTTTGTTACAAATTCATGCCTCTTCCTTTAACAAGTGATGTCAGGAGAGGAGAGCAACAGCGCTGAGTACTGGCCATATGATCTGTACAGACCTAGTTGGCCAGCTAATTTCTTTGTGAAGTGAAAGACCACAGTCAACTTCTGGCCTAAGAGGAAGTGTCACTCCTTTGTTACAGGGGACAGTGCCGAATGTCACCTTCCAGGTTCAGATGCTGTCAACTGGATGGCCATCTCACCCTTTGGTACCCACTGGTACTCATATCTCAGAAGGCAGAGCAGCAGCATCTGAGGAGAAGGCTGTGTCAGATGTGTTCTGGTACGGATGCAGCTAGGAAGATGGGAAATAACTTTTGCTCTTGTCAAGGGCTTGTTACAAATTATGCAGTGGGAAGGAAGGATCAAAGGAAGGGTGGCGATGCAGCTCTCAAAGTGGTCTTAGGACACAAACACATGAGCAACATGCTCTTCTCCTGGTCACAGGCATTGAAAGAGTCCTGTACGTATCAATGAATCCAAGAGCAGGACTAAAGTTAATGGTAATGTGTGACATAACACTCATTCTCTCTTTTAAGGGGTGACAGGGGAGCAGGGTTCATTGAAGGCGCATGCGAATCCAGGCCAGAGGGACAGAGGAGGCGCACCACTTTTGTTCATGATGCAGCCTTACACATTTAAATTTGATCTCCTAGTGTTAGCAAAATTAGAAATAGATATGCTAGAATAAAATAACACTCCTCCTTTTTTCAAGCATAGTAAACAGGATTATCTTACCTGTACTGCAATCAGAGAATGATGCCAGATTTTCTCTTCAGGGTTACTGATTACTCGAGGTGATTGGTTTGGTGTTTTTAACTAACATAGCATGTAAACATTGTGAGGCTGTTTGTCTGCCAGTAAGCTAGTTTAATATTTATACTTCTTATAAAGAGACCAAAGATGCACTTGCAACCTGCCCTGCGGGCCAACAGGTTCTTCCCCTGCCAGCTTTTAGGGCATTTCTGTGATTGTTTACTCTGCTGAGCGTGACAAGCATTCATCCCCAATGCTCCCAATGTAAATATTTTCTCAGACGTCCACGGCCTTGACCTGAGTTGTTTTCAAACCGGAAGGTGGCATTTTTGTCAGACATTCAGGGATTAAGTCTAGCACCAAGTTGTTTCTTGCGGACAAGAGGGTAAGTGGCAAACATTTAGATGCAACAGTTTCTATTTTTCTCCTCCCAATCGAGAAGCTAACTAGGAAGAGCATCTGTCTGAAATTTGGCACAATCAGTGCTTCATCTTTAAAGGGCTTAATTATGGTGCTTGAATTACTGTAAATCTCTCTATTGATTTGGAATAAAAATGCCTCCCTCAGTCTCTTCTAGCTCGTCACACAATTATGCATCGCTTTCGCTTATCTTTAAGACTATATAATTTCAGTGTGAAATTTCTGACACTCTGTCTAGTGTATCAGACAGTTGACAGACTACCAAGCTTGTGAATTCTTCTGGCATTCATTGAGAGACCAGTACTGTAGCTATGTCATAAGCAGTGATTTGAATGCTAATGCTGCTACCTAATGTCAAGACAAGGTGCTCATATTAAAAAGAGAGCCTTTTCCATCCTTTGCAAAAACTATATTTTTTTACACTACTAGTCTTAACTAGGAATATAGGGATGACATAAATTAGGGGAAAAATGGACTAGAGTAGGAAGCATTTAGGTGCCTGAGCACTTCATGTGACTGCTTTCTTTTTCCTTTCCTTAGGCAGAAAAGCACTTCATGCTGTTTTTTTTTTAAATTTAAACTCTCTGATCTAACCCATTTCCCATCCTCAATCCAAGCTTTTCTCCTTTTTTGTAGCTCTTGTAAGTTACCAGGCTTTTTTGGTATTCTTGATTACTGGGATGGAATTTTTTTTTTTTGGGGGGGGGGTTGGTTTGTTTCTTTCACATATTCCCTCTGGGTCCATTATCAGTGATTAGTCAGACTTTGACCAGCACTTAACTCTACTGTTCCTTTGAGAGCACCAAAGCGTTTCATATTCTACATTAATTATAAAAGGAAGTATTTGTGTATCTTCCTTAACAGGCGAAATGTAAGCGCTGCTCATAAAATTTTCATGAAAGTGATAGCTTAGGCCAGCATGACTAATACACTAGCAGTTCTTGTCTGGAGTCATAGTGAGACTCAGTGTCAGACAGATGTTACTACCAGGAATTAAAGTACAGATGAGTTTAGGTCTTTGATGGATGAGGGTGCTCTAATCTGCTGCAAATCATTTGGAAATCTGCAGAGCAAATCTTCAAAATACTACTTTTGAGATGCCAGTTGCTGAAGTTCAACTGCAGGTAAACAAAATCCAAAAGTGACTCTAAATGTCTGCTCTCCTTTTAAAATAAGGAATAAAGTTCTGCAGTATACAAATACCAAATACTAATATTATAAAGTGCCTTGCCTTCCCACTGCTTTTTAGAATTACTTGCTTGTGTACAAAAGAAAATGTGAAATGGCCATACAAAGGGAGAAGCAGGGGAGAATCACCTGACCCATCCCAAAAGACAGTGCAGGAATGTTTTCCCTGTTTTGTGTTTCATCCAGGACTGACTGGAGGAGTTCAAGCTGCAAAGATGGGTTTCTTAATAAGGCACAAGTTTTTCTGTCCCTTTGCTAGGAAGGTTGCTTTTCAAGACTGAAAGAAAAGAGTATTGTACTACTCATTTCATAAAACTACATTTCCTTCTCTCCTTAAGAGTATGGACAGCAAATTTCACCTACAGAAGGAAAATAAAGGGCAAATAACACAGTGATTCAGAAACAGCTATCTTGACTGATTGGGTTGTCAACTCTGGTGTCTAGTGTTGAGAATTTGTATTGTCCCAGTTCATTGGCCACTGAGCATTCACTTAATTTTCTCCCAGCACAGCTATTGTTCATTGTTGGCGTTTCCATTGTTCACTCTAAAATTCATCCTTTTTTCACAGAAACATCCAACAACATTTTTTTCTATAATCTCCACTTACTTTCCCACACTGTCCCAGGCTTTTCCATACAGAAGGGCTATTCAGAGGACAATGTGTCTATTAAGCCATCATTTCAGAGGATTTTTTACTTTATACTCATTTTGCATTGGAATAAAAAGACAGGAATGGAGAGCCTCCACATCAAAAATGTAAAAACACAGGTTTTGTGTTTTCCATCACCTTTGTGCATGTCTCTCTCTCTCTCAGCAGAACTCGCCAGTAGCTGCCATAAAAACCACTTGAGATTCAGCGAAAAATTCTTACAGAAAAAAAATGTAACCTTTCAAAATATTTTTGATCTAACAGAACATAACTGACAAAACTTAGTTTAAGTAATTGGTCCAAATATCACTCATGCATTGGAGGATTTTTTGTCAGTAATGTTGGGTTTGCTCCCTATCCCCCCCAGTCAAGAAGGTTGTGAAGGATTAAAGAAGTTAGTGAATTTTGATCCAACATTGAAATTTTCATGTTCCAAATAATTTGCATTATTGGCAACAGGGAGAAGAAGAAGACATTTTTAAAGTGAAAAGCCCTAATTTTTCCTCTAAGCTGCACGTCTGTTCTGGTAGTTACAAAATTGCTATGTGGGTGCACTTTTTCCAATATCCTGTAACTCATACTAAAAAAATTATTAAGTCTGGGCCTGTGAAGACTTCTATTTCTGCAAAGACAGAGAAATGGTTCATAGTAGGGATAAACTTGTAACCCTCCAACACTATGATTGAAACATCACTAAAAATTCAAGGAGTGATGATTGACCCTGTATAGTATGCTAGAATAAAAATTGCCTTTTACAAACAATATGGTTAATAATTTCTTTTAAATAGTTTGTGTTGGGGTAAGTGTGAGGGTTTTTTTTTAAACTTGGACATGTTTAATATTAAAAATAACTTCAGCTGAATTCTTGTTCTCTACTTAACCTGATGTCGGTAGGACTTTAAGTCTGTTAACAGAGTATAATCAGAATCTGCTCTCAAATCCCTGGAAAAGCAGAAGTAGGGATATTTTTCATCCTTACTAAGTTTTCAGCTTGGAGAAGTAGGAAAAAAATAGATGTAGGAAGAAGGAGTTATAGTTCACATCTTGGCTTTTATTTTGTTCTCTTACTGTTCTAATCAAAGTCTTGATTGCTGGGGGTTTTATATGCCTTGTGATCACCAGATCCAATGGTTCTGGTTGCTTCTCTAGTTCATGTTTGTGTGAAAATCTAATTTGTCTTAATAATCAGAGAATACCTCTTAAAATTGTGGACATCTGTAAAGCTGAAAGGTAAAAGGAGTCTAGCAGCATATTAGTCCTAGGCCGAACAAACTCAATTTTCCAGCATTTCACATGTTTTACCCATTGTTTTTTTGTAGACCTGTGATCACTCTCACCCTTCCTTTTTGGAGAAAATCTAAACTGTATCTTCCTTTGCAGCATGGTATATTTTAACTAAGACTTGCCCACTCAGTAAAAAAGTTCAGTAAAATGTCAGAGTGAAATTTGCTGTGTACTTCTCACTACTGCTCTCTATCTGAAAAGTCTCCCTGTTTGGTTTTGGGTTTCCCCTTGCCTTTACTGAGTAGCCTGCTTCTCATTTCTCTGTCCACACCCACCTTCTGGACTACTTTTCTACTTCCAGGTCAATTTGTATGTTAATTTGGTAAATTTGCAAAGGCTTTTATGTGGGATCCATTGTAAAAAAATTTCCCTCTGAAAATGGCAGATGCAAAATCACGCCTACTATAATGAAGCAAAATTATAATTCACCCAGCTAAATCAAGCACATCTGTCATCTTTAACATCTAATACTAACTGTGGTCTGTTTATCCAGTCCCATTTCCCCTCCTCATTCATTGAGGGTTGCTGTATTACAGCTGGCTGTGGCAATGACCATGCTGAATGATGGAAGGTCTCCTACTGCATTTTTGTGGTCATCTGAAACTTCAAATGTCATTAATGTGATGACCAAATATGGATTTTGCCTGCAGTCAGTCTTTAATCACCCTTTTACGTGCTGCAAAGTTTATTTAACCCCATTTACCCTGAGACTAATAACAGAAACTTGAAAAGTGAAAATATAAGTTCAGACTCTGTAGATTTACTCTGTGCTTACTGAAACTATGGCCTTCTAAACAGCAGCCCATGAAAGAAGGAGAAAGCAAAGTGTGCTGTGTCCTTTTACGTAAGTTAGCTTCAGGATGGTGGTGTTTGAAGCAAACCTGATGACCTGTTGTGGGAAGACAGAGTGTGAAAAACAGCATCACCAGCTTGGATTCTGGAAAGGAACCAGATGAAGTGTTGTTCATAAGCCACAGATGAGCTTAGCATTTCCTAGTATGGTGCAATCCATCCCTACGCCAGCTGTAGGTTTTAGGAAAAGGTCTTTGGTGTGCCCTGACAGCATACTGATGGCTCTGTGCCACAGCTGTCTGAGCAGAGGATTTCAAGGACCTGGTAGAACATTTCTTGGATCAAAGTGTAGCTGTTTTCCAGGCTAGATTAAAAAGCTCTTCGCTCTATTCTTCGTCTTTTCATTCACACAAGTGAGACACTGGCTACTCAGAGCAACCTAGGGAAGATTCAAAAAAAAGCTCCTCAGGTAAAGAAACCTTTCCAGTACAGTCCCCAAACCAGATGGGAATCAGCTGTTCGAGGGCAACCTTTCTAGACCAGGTAATAAAGGAAAATTGAGTCCTATTCATGGCCTCAGCTAACAAATAGGTAGCATGGTGTGTAGCAAAACTCCTGCAGTAACCTCCCCACACCCACCTTACATTACATTCACAGCCCACTTGCTGTCCAGAGGAGCTTTGCAGGGTGACTACAGAGAGTAACTGCAGCTCTGTGGCACCCTTTTGTTGTGGGCAGGTCATGATTTGAAGCTGTCAAGGTACAAATATCAAGCAGTGCAAAAGGGCTTGCAGAGACGTGTAGTTAGAGTTAGTGTCACAGTGATAATGGAAGAATCTGAACAGGAAAGAGAAGTTCCCAGCTGCAACAGAGAAATGAAGGCATGCACTTGTCCATTAACAACTCACCCTGTACTTCATCTGCATATTATAGCCATGTGAGCTATTAATTCCACTGTGATTTAGATTCCCATGAAACTTGGGAGTCACAATATTAATTTTATCTGACCAGTCATTTTAAAACATTTTAGGAGTTAGTCTTTACAACCTGTATACAGCATTCTGTAGTCTCCTGTGCAGAGCATCAGTATTACTCTGCCCCTTTCACAGCTTCTTCTAACATATTCTTTCCTGGTTTAGTTCCTGACTTTCAGCAGTGATGGAAGAAAGATTCTGATTAGATGTCTTCTTGACAAAGTTGCTTTATATTGCCAAGCAATGTGACTTAGTAAGGTCAGAGAGGAACCACCATGTGTTTGAATGATGTAACTGCTGTCTGAAATACCCACACTTGGTGTCTATTGGAACAGTACTCTGTTAAGCTCACCTTGGAGGATCGAGGAATGTGCCCATGTTATGTTTTCTTCTGCCTAATTGCTGTGGCAGTAATTACCCTTTTTTGATTCTTAGACCTCTGGTCTGTAGCTATTTCTGATCATTTGAGAAGTGAGTGCTGCCCAGAAGAATTTCAAGGCAACTTCCTCTTAAGAAAAAATTTTTTTCTTTCTCCTCTTTCCATCTGTAGTAATACATTAAGTAAAAAAAAAAAATGTTATAGATACTTTTGTAGCAAAATATATTCTGTAACCCCACATTTGGTTGGGACAGTTTTTCAGTCAAAAAAAACCCAGTCATAATACACAAGAAAGTCTCTTGCGGACACAAAAATAATCGAACAGGAAGCCATGAATTATGGTGAAAATATCTGCCAACTTGACCACAGGTGCTTTAAAAAAAAAGATTCATGAAAATCTAAGATCCTATTTTCGTGACATCCTATTTTCAGAACCAGAACTCCTAGTTCTTCAGCAGTTGCAGCAGGGCACTTAGCCAATATGATGATGAACTCTTGCTCAAATACACTGTCCCCTGCCCCCAGACACACATTCCAGTTTCCTCTTTTGTCCGCAATGGGAGTCACAAAGTGAATCTCATCTGCTTGTTGATCCAATGGACACCTCCTCCTGAGGGTGTAAGATGACCAGGTGCAATGGAAAGCAGCTTTAGATGGAGGCACTGGATCCAGTCCTCCTAGCAGCTCTCACACAAGATCAAGGATGTATCTTCACATCCTGCTTCATGTTCTTCATTAACCTGCAGTGTACTTCAGTGGCTATTGAACATCATAAACTGTGGTCTTCCATCTGTCGGGAATCCCTTGTAGCGTAGCTGTTGTGATGTGGCAGCTCAGGAGGGATCATGCTGCCATGAACAGCAGCTTTCCTCTTTCTTCATAACCTTTTAGAAGAAGATAAAATACAATATTCAGTTGTAAGGGAAGAAGGAACTGTGACCATTGCCAACTATCAGATTTCTTGTGAGGACACAAGACCAACTCTCAAACAAGTGGCAAGTGGTAGGACTTAACTGCCTGTGGTGCTGCTCCTGCGGAAAGGGGCCTCCTTTTAGTTTAGAATGGCAGAGAGCAATTAGGGCAGGTTTAAAACTGGAATTCATTTTCCCAGTGCCAGCCCTTCACTTCTAGCACTGGAAGGGTATGATTATGGCCTCTGTGCCAAAATGTCTTCATTAGTGGTCCTGCACAGTTCTTTGGAGCAAACTCCACTGATACAGAACCAGGTATTTACTTTTTTTTTGCAGTTTATATCCTGATTTGTTTCTGAGAGGTGCAGAAGAAGGCAGAGCACCAACAAATGTCAAAGGCACAAGTGCTGCTGGTAAAAACTGCTGGACAAGCCCCCTCCACTTTGCTCTGAGAAATGCTGTCCTGTTTGCCCCACAGGCAACCAGCCAAAAACTAGCTGCTGAACACACAGATGGTTCGGCTCTCTCCCAGAGTAGGCACACAGAAGGCTACTCTAGCCCCAAACTTCTTTTCAGGCCATGTGGCAAGCTGAAGCCATTCATTCTTTTGTGCAGCTGCTTTACAATACAAAAGGAACTTTATTATGGATTTTACTCCATACTAACAGAGAGTTGAATTCCCTTAGCCAGTTTTTGGGTATACTGAAAGCATCACTGGTTTGTAAAGAAAACTGATTATTTTGATATAATATCACCTAATCCATCAAGCAACAAAAATACACTGGGGTTTTACATGCTGCCTAAGAAATAATTAATATCCTTGATTATTTTAACTTTCTCCAGTTAAGCACTTTTAACAACATTTTCTCTATTTCAAAATCGGTGCCATAGTCCAGTGGCAAAGAAGGAAATTATTCCAGTGGCTTATCTAGTTCCCTGGGCTTGCTTAGTCATTGCAGTGTCTAGGTGCTGTGTCTGACTATAAAGAAAATGCTTTTTATAGGTTTAATTTATGAGATTTGAAAAGCCTTTTGAAAAGCCTCTGTGATGTTTTCTGGAGGTCAAAACCAAGGCCACCATCCAAATTCTACTTTAAACTTGTACTGATTCCTTCATCAAGTTCTGCTGCAAGGAGAACTTTTTAGGCCACTGGCAGAAGAGCACTGGTATATCTGACTGCATTTCCTCTCCTCATCTGTCTGCTGGAGGCTCTCCTGCCTGCCATGCCTGAGCTCCTCCAGCTCACAGTCTTGCTTCTCAGCTCCAAAGCACCTCCAGCAGGGGCTAAGCTGACACGCTGGGCTTTCTCCTAGAGTAGCAAAGGTGCTGGCACGTGGTCCTTTGGGTAACTGCTCTGTGGCTCTGACCAACAGAAGATGCAGCCCCTCTCTTACCTTGGGCTGCGCAACAGCAAAAGAGATTCCAGTTTTTCTTTCAAAGAGCTTGCGGTTTTACACAACAGTGGTCACAAAATTCTGGAGACTTCTGAAGCCTTTAATGTATAGCACCAACAAAGGCAAAAATCTCTCTAATAATGTGTATGATCACACACTTTTAAAAGAAAGGGTTTTGTTTTGCTTTGTGCTAACTTACCACTTAAAACTTACTGAATTTATGTTGGTAAAGTGGCAAATTGACGTCCTGTATTAACAGCAATGCTTACCAAGAGTACCTCCTTTAGTTTAACTTTATTTTTGTTAAGAGGAGGAAGCAAGTCGTTCTGAGGGATTAGTTAATAGTGAAAGATTTTTTTTTTTACTCTTCTTTAGATAAATATCTAGGGATCACAATTTTTCTTTAATTGTATCTGAGGATGTTGGATGTATTTCTGAACTTCATACAGAGGTTTCACTGCGATTTCAACATCAGTCTTTAATTCCCTATTTACAGCGAGTGCCGATTTCCCATACAACGGTCAAGCTATAGGAGATGGAGTTAACAGAAACTCTGCTATTATTGGAGGTAAGAAAACCATCTACTTTTCTAATATACTTTGCAGTATGGCTCTGGTGGCTGAATTGCTGTTGGTAACATATTCAAGCTATTTGCTAAGAGGTGACTATGTGGGAAAACGACACCTGAACAAAGATAAACAATTTTTGTGTAACTCTGTTCAAACACATTGTCCTAGTGAATAGTTTTTTCTTACTTAGGTTGTCCCCTCAGATTCAGTTTTAAACAAATTCAAGTACTGATATTCATAATCCACATATTAAGCATCCATGTGGGGATCTACTTTGTAGTAGTTACTCACGTTAACAGAGTAATTGATTTGTATGAAATAGCAAGGATGCTTTTCCAGATACAGCAGAATCAACACGAATCTATGTCAAACACTGCTTGCTCTGCCCTTGACAAAAATCCCTTGTGATCCTGCATTCTTTTTTACAGCCCAAGTTCTGCCAAAACTTATGTGCCAGAGATTCCCGTTCACTGTTATAGGTGATATTAAGCAATACCAGAATTGGAACTTTGAATAAGCATTCCATTGAAAATATTCTGGCCAGCTGCTGCCTGAAATAAGAGTCTTGTTTAATTTTATGCACACGTGCAATTTGCTCTGTCCTGTCCCATAGTGTGGAAGTGCTGCACTGTAACTATCCTGGGAAAACTTTGCCACTTCATCCAATTCTGAAGGCATATATAAAAAAAGAATAAATTAAAGATCAGCCTACTAGCTTTCAGTCAGTTCTAAATACATATAAAATTATGTACTGAT
Source organism: Manacus vitellinus (assembly GCF_001715985.3). Lineage (NCBI taxonomy): Eukaryota > Metazoa > Chordata > Aves > Passeriformes > Pipridae > Manacus > Manacus vitellinus. Next base: position 5,730,970 of record NW_021940535.1, read on the forward strand.
AGTGGGTTTTGCCATGTAAGGAAACACTGAGTATAGTACTACAAGCAGTCTAATAGAATTTCTTGGTTCTTTTCCATGGCCCCCTCAAGGGTCTATGTTTCCATATCCAGGTTTAGATTAGTTGTTTTAGTTTTGATTTGCTATGTTATTTTTCCTTTCTAACTTGTATTTTGATTATTACTTATAAATTTTCCTTAATACTTTGAGACTTCACAATACCAGAAGGATATCTTTGCACTCCTCAGAAAAATTCAGACCACACCTGAACAGCCTGTTTGTCCAATGCATCAGTTAACATAAAGTGGCATAACATAATTCTGGATGATTACAATATTTCTTTTAACCTGTCAGTTTTATAATATCTTCATCCTTGAAGTTTTTCATGCCTGTAGAGAAGGGCCAAAACAGAAACAGTGTAGTTTTATCACATAGATACCTAACAGCATAACATTCATGAGATTTCTCCATATCATGGTTGAACCCCAAATAGACCATTGCAGGGAGAGCAATTAAGGTTAGAGCAGATGATAAAGCAGTTACATCTGCAATTATGTGGAGCCAGTGCCTAGAGTGAGACAACAGTGAGCCAAGCCAATTTCCAGACATCTTGAGGAACTCTAATAGGTCTTTACAGCCATTAACTAGAAAGTGTACATCAGTGACTCATCTTCAAAGAGTTGCCCTGGCTGTGACACATCACCATTTCACCCCACTGATTTGGGAGCACTCAGCACCCTCTGTATCATGGTCAGCACAGCTCAGATCTGTAAGTGGGTATTAATGTTGAAGTTTACTTACAGGATGAAAGTCACTAGCAGACTTCATTGAGTAACATTTTGTATACAGCGAAAACTACATATAAATATTAGAGCAGTGGAAACCAAGCAACTGTGGTGATGCCTTACTACCCAAGTTTTGGGATCATTTCTTTGTGTCAAAATCTGTAGCTGGTCTCACCAGCATCATCATCTTTTCTTTCCTGCTGTGTGTAGGCGTCATCGCAGTGGTGATCTTCACCATCCTCTGCACCTTGGTGTTCCTGATCCGCTACATGTTTCGCCACAAGGGAACCTATCACACCAACGAAGCCAAAGGGGCAGAGTCAGCCGAGAGCGCCGATGCTGCCATCATGAACAATGACCCCAACTTCACGGAGACCATAGACGAGAGCAAGAAGGAATGGCTTATCTAAGCCTACGGGGATGGGGCCTGGGGTGGGATATGAGCTGGGCCAGGGTGGGACTGGGATGACTCTTGCAGTGGAGAGAGAACACTCTGTGTTGGACGCTTGAGCACACATAGGGTAAAAAGATCAGCACAACTGGTGGAGCAAGTGACAGGAAAATACCACTGAGACTGGAGAAAAAAAAATATCTCAAGCATTTAAGAAAAAATATTTTTTAATAGTTATTTACAGCAACTTGCCCCTTCTGTATCCAAACGACTACAACAAAGAGCAGTTTTGCAGCTTCAGCACTGGTTAAAATTTTCAGTAATACCTGTCTATTTCTGTGTGTGTTTAGAGATGTTCTGGGTACTTGTGACAAGAAACGGGACTGGTTTTTTATATTTTTTAAAAGCTGTTTAAAATGTGGGTAGTTCTATCCTGAGAGCAAGTGGCAGCTCTTTTTTCCCAGCATTGTATTCCTTCATGGCTGGCCACTTTCCCACACACTGCCCTCAGCCCCACACCTTGACCATAACACCATTCATTTTAGTGGTATTGATCTGGGGGTTCAGGGCTGGGGGTGGAACTGGGGCATGAAGACTAATGCAAATCTTACTCCCCAGTTTCTCAACACGTCATCAGCCCATGTCAGCCCTGGCAGGATCCACCTTCTTGATCCAGGCACTTTGTGGATTGCGTGCAATTCTCATCAACAGTGTAAAAATACTGTTATTACGACTACTGTTACTACTAGAGAGGACGACCATAAAGCACAGGAAGTTTTAGGGGGGTTTTTTATTATTATTATTTTGGTCTCTGAGGGAGGATGATGCTGTGTGACTCTGTAGACCTAAGCTGTTCCTGTATCTTTGGCTGTGGCACTGGTGACCTGAGGCATGTGCCAGTTAAACTCGCATCTGCCCGTGACATTTTGGCATATGCTGTACATTGTAGTAGGGAATTAGAACCAGACTTCACTTCTGTTTCTTCTTAATAGACTGTCATAGAATTATTAGTATAGGTCTAGTCAATGCATTTGAACATACAGGCTTCACATCATACTTTTTTCCCGACTCAAGAGTAGCAATTTATTCCTTAAAACCTTTGCAAGGAAAGCCTCTGCTGGCAGTGTTTGCACAGTCAGAAAGGTGAGGCAAAGGAGGCTTGGAAACTCTGCCCCCAGGGCACATGAGAAACACTCAGCACACTGAGGAGAGTTATTTTTCAACACAGAGATTTACCTGAACTATTTTACTGTCTTTGTAAGGCATTTTTAAGACTAGCAAGGCCAAGTGCATCATTGCATCCCATTTTCCCTCTCAGACCACAGAAGTTGCAGGTGTTGCCTGAGCAGCAGGCAGGCAGCTAGTAGGAAAGGCAAAGGGGCAGCCTGAAGACCTAATATCCTTTGGTGGCAATAACAAAGCTTTAGCTTGCCCTCTGTAGAGGAGAGTGGTTCTCCTGTAGTCTGAAGGAATGTAAGGCCTTAATGGGCAGGTTTTGCAGTGAACAGAATGAAGGAATGAATACACTGCAGGACAATTGCCACGTGTTAAAGGAACAGAAATAATACCAAGAATTTCCCCTTAAAAGTTTTTATGCTTGTGACAGTCCTAGATTTGCTTTACCTTTAATTTGGCTGGGTTTAGTAGGCACAGATTTAACCCATTTTTCTGTACAAGAAAGATTTATTTTTCACCTAAATGTGCAATCTACTACACTTTCATTATTCTAGTTGATTCTTCAAAATGAAAAAAAAAAAAAAGAAGAAAAAAATCAAGTAGGGGGAAGAAAATATTGGAGTTTTACCAGACAAGGAATTGACAAGCTCAGTTTGGCAGACAGACAAGGCCAAATAGTTTGGGTTTTAAGGATGGTAGACTAAAGTCCTCTTCTGGATTCATTGAACATAGATATGAGCAAATCAAACCCATTAATTTCTTCCATTTATGAATTTGGAATTAGCATACAAAGAAGTTGCCAGTTTCAGAAGAAATTACTGTTTCTCAGGTAACATGTGGCAGAGAGGTTCAGGTAGGCATAAAAATTACCTCTGTCACTCTTGTGCTCTGCAGTGTTTTACCTTGCCTCCAGTATTAACCTCTCCCTCTTTTGTCTGTAATCAAGCAGGTGAGTCCTTATTCTTGTTTAATCATGGGTGTAAGATAAGTCTTCACTCCTTGGAGAATATCAGCAGGGCATGAATCTACCTTGCACCACTATTCAGCAAACTACGTAGCAATCACATGTGTCTTTGTAGAATTGAAAAGGCATTATCTTTTCTATATTACTTTATATTTAATTTGATTTTAGTGGTATTTTAGTCCACTCTGAAAAACATTCTTGCCTGCAACTTCAAGTTACCAAGAGAAGATAATAGAGTTTGCATAGATTGGGATTTGGTTGAAGTTTCCTTTTTTGACGTGTGAAATTCATTAGTGCTGTGTTAAAATGTTGATAATCTTCACTCTTGTCTTATGCAGTCACTTTCATGACTCTAGAAGATTTTAATTATTAGAATTCTTGTTTCTTCTTAAACTGGACCTTAGACATGATATTATCCATTAGCAGCTGGTCTCTGTATAGGCATTTGGTGACTTTAGGTGAATTCCTGCCTGTCTGCTTTGTATTTTGTTTCTGAGAATGGTATATGTTTAATTATAGGCAGTGGACATTCTGCAGCCTGGCAGTGAAGCAGGAGCAGGCTCAGAGAAGTAGCCTGTGTATTTTGCTAGCACTATATCTATTCTGAGGATTTCTTCCTCTGCAAGCCTATCATTGAAGGCTGAAAAAACATCCACAGTTTATTTCACCCACTCTTACTTGTGCCAAAAATCCATGTTGTTTAACAGGTGCTATCCTTACACCTGTAGTGGGAAAATCTGTTGGAGGGGAGAGTGGGTCCTGCTTTTATAAAACTCTGTATTTTCCCCAAAGAATATTAAAATAATCGGTCTTTTATTACCAATTTTTTAGCTGTTTCACCTATTTGAACTGTGCAGAAAAATGTAGCTTCTTGTACTTGTTTGGGAACCAAAGTGTCCCAGTTGTGTTTCTAAAATGTTCACTCCTGATTCCACAGGAAATGATGACAAAACTGCTGCCAGCAGTGGAGAGAGCAAGACTGGGCTGGAGATTAGGGCTCTCAGTGTTAGTGAAATAATATAAGCAATATTTTGGATTCTCATTCACAACACATGCAGACCACCAGGTAATGAGACATGGAGCTGAAACAGTGGAGAACTTATTTTCATGTCAACCGAACCTCGAGGGAAATCTGCAATCCAGTCTGGCGGTTTCGAATCCAGCCTTTCACACACTACTTATTCCATATTTACTGATAGAAAATTCAGATGTATTAAATAGGCATATGTATCTTTAATTGGTACTGTAGCATTTCTGCTTTGTATTTTTTGTGTCTTAAACGATACTTGTTCCTTTTATATCTCTTCTAGCAGTTACCACTTCAAAGGTATGGCAGCATTTTAATATCATGCTTTAGGTAGCATGATATATGTGAAAGGATAGTCATAATAAATAATTTAGTAAGACTGCTGAAGCAGTGGTGTATACATATAAGTTTATTGTACCGATAAAAATTCAGTATAATTAAAACAGTGTCCTTTAATGACAGGTGCATGTAATTTCCAGGGTATCTGTTGAAATGTGAAACTATCCCAGTTTGACAAGCAATAGCTTTTAATATGATTTCTCTCATGAATGATTTTACATTCTATCAAGCATGGTCATCCTGAAAGGGTGTCATTTTTTAAAAGCGGAATCTAAATTACATTAATCAGATGTCATTGTCCGTCCTAGAGAAATTAAAGGAACCTTGCCTTCTAAAAGCAAGAGCATGTAAATTAGAATGAAAGAAGGGCAACGTATTTGTATGCATTATATCTTCTGTGAATGTCTTTCCTTTTAACTAAAGTTCTGTTAGAAACCAGATTAGTAAATAACAAAAGGCGGGGGGAACAACATTTTAAATTTTTTTAATCACCTAACAGCTGTTTCCTCATGCTTTGTATATTTTGGTCATTGTCTGAACTTTTTCCTTCTCTAGTACCAGGAAAGCAATTTGGAAAGGACAGAAGTTGGAAAGGCTCTTGAAAAAAGACCCACAGTACATGAAAAAAAAGACTACAGAATGCGGTTATACATAAGAAGAGAGGGTGCTAAAACTAGGGAAGATTTATTGAAGTAATATGTTCCTCTTGCATCAGGGTTACGTGTTATGGAGTGTACATCTGTACTTGTTGAGATGGGCTGAGGGTCTGAGAGCAGGGTTTGGATGGAAATTAAATGACTGCCTTTCTGCATTTATCCATTTCTGATCACTTTGCAGATAGCAGCAAGCAGTCTGCTATCCGTTCTGCTCACGTTTGTTATTGCAGATTCTGTGGCATTGCCAGCTTCACAAGGGTTACATACCACAAGTGACTGAGTGTGGGTTGTTTGCCTTCCTTTCCTACCTTAACTCTGTCCTTTCCTTTATGAATGAGAGCCTTTTATTGAAATCAACAAGAAAAATGTATGCCCAGCTCAACAGACTTGTGTCTGTTCCTTTTAATAAACTACCTTATATCAGGCTTTCAAACATTTTTATGACATGAAGCATTTTATAAAAGAACTGTGTTAAATGCACTTGAATGGGAGAGTGTGAAATCTAGGCAAAGAAACATCAGTGTAACAACCACCTGAGTCACAGAGTGCTTGTCCCACGCTGTTTCTCTGTCTACAGCGTGAATTGCCTTAACTACCCACCAAATCTCTGGATCCATCCAAGACCTTAACTTACTTTGTGGAATATAATAGTGGCAAAGTCCTGATGTGATACCATGTTTTGACTGTTCATTTGTACTGACTGCTGTAACCCCTAGAAGGAGGGACACACTTTATACACGAATATTTTTCAGTTATAGAGAAAAGCTCTAGAACAAAGAGATGGGGGTGAAGGTTCAAGTGTAAAGTGATACTTGAACACTGTGACAAGAAGTCTTTGCTTCTTGCTGTCACCACATGTCTCACTGCAGCCAGAAGCATGTGGGTGTGCACATGCACCTCTAAAATCTAAGACTATTCAGGATGTGATGTCTGCACCATTCAGATAATTACTGCCATAATGTGGGTGGATGAGATACCAAACTTGCTTCAAATCCATGAGTCTGCAGTGCTAGCAAAATCACTCACTCTTGAAATTAGGTGCAATTTTGAAGATAAACTCAGACTGTGCCCTACAGTAGCAGGCACATATGGTGCCTCAAATGAGACAAGACTTGGACCTGGTTATGGAAAAGCATTTATTTAGCAATCTGTAACACAGTTCTTTTGACTCTGACTTTCACATATTAACAGACATCTTCTTGATACACTGTGCTCAAAACCCTGCTTATGCCAACAGCTTTAGAACCAGGAAGAAAAGTTGCCAATCTGTAGCTTCTTTACACAAGAAGTCTTTTCAAAAAGTCATTAATGTAAAAAAAAAAAGTTTGGTATCAGTGGGTTCTTTCACTGAGAATTATTTCTTCTCACTGATTTTCTATTTTTAAAATATCATATGAGAAATGTTAAGCATTTTTTAAGCACAACCTGAACTGCTTCTGTGAAAAAGGAGTAAGATATGCTCTGCAAATACACATATAAGCAAGTAACTAATTTAGTGCATTCCATTTCTTCTGTGATGCAGCAACTTCCAATAATGTTTACATGGGCTCCCTCTGCTATTTCTTCCTTAATGAAAAAGCATCTGAATTAAACAACAAACATAAAAGTGTGTACCCTTTGCTTTGCCATAGATTAATGTTCTTGCTTGGTATGTAACAGAGCATTAAGGAAGAGCAAATGGTTTATTCTACTGTATCCGAGGGTCAGAGATATACTATAACCACATTAATTATCAGAATTTAGAGGTACTTATACTGATAATATTCAACAACTGGTATTCTGTATTGTAGCAAAGAGCTGCTATAAGAAATTCTAATTTATTGAAAAGGTAGATAGATGTAATTTTCTGACAGGTAAAAAAAAAGTAAATTACTGGAACAAGACTAGAGCAGAAGCCATTTGAGGGAAATATTTAGCATGCAGAACAATAAACTGTACCAGAAAGAGTTTCTTGTCTTCCAGTTAAGGATTTGGGATAGGTACAGGGCTGCAGTTCGTTATATATTATCATGTGTTCGTTGCCTTTTTGCCCAAAATATTTGAGCTTCTCCTATCTTTCACATGCTTTAAAACAGGCTGTTGCAAGAATACAGCTGAAGATGTGAAACTTAAGCAAGATGCTCTAGGCTGCTGGTGAAAGCACAGTTGCAAGTCCCAAGCTCTTCTACCTGCGGTCCTGTCTTTGCTTAGAAGAAAATTCTCAGATATGTTGCTGCCTGTCCCTGTCTGTTGTCATCTTTCCCCCATCTTAAGAATGTTACAGGTTGAAAGGGACCACAAAAGACCTTCTAGCCCAACTTTTTGCAGAAAAGGGAACCTAAATGAGATAACCTAGCACCCTGTCCAGTCATATTTTTTCCCCCGCTGACTCCATTTTCAGGGTGGTAGGTTATCAACAGGTTCTCATTTAAGACAGACTGAGAGTCACTTGAGCAAGTCAACAAACTCCTGAATCATCCAGAAAACAAATCATTTTGATGACAAGGTAGCCATCCCCTGAATACTAATGTTTATTCTCTAAACTGCACATTCTCATGCTTGCGGTGCGTGTATCACCGAAGGAGTCTAACCTTGGCACAGTCAATAAATCATTCACAAGCTGAACAAATAAACCTGTAGTGCTTTATCTTAAAAAAACTCCTTTGGGTAAATGTTTAAAATACATGTATGGTTTGCCAACATAAAGCACTGGACACAGTATCAGCAACTAGTTGCAATTTATTTCTGTTATAAAATCAAGGTCTGTCTGCGGAGTTTTCTTGTGTGACTTGCACTAACAGGACCTTTATCCTTGAAACAGAAACTACTGCAACAGGGCAAGGTAACAAAGAGAAATTCCCTTTACTGCCTACTTTGAAATAGAGCGTAAAGTCTCTTTTATTGCACAGTTCTGGTAGAGGTGTAAGATCTGTGTAGACATCTAATGTTTCCTTTTTTCCAAAGTCCACTACCCACTACTCCAAGGAAGGAAATTTGTTGACAGTCTTAGGGTTTTTTCCCATCTCTTTCTCTACTTTAGAAGTGTTTCCTCTAACTGATAAGTTTATCACCTTTCATCTTTAAACTCCTTCCAGCAGTGCTTGCTGCTTTGGCCATGGTGAAGCCTTCCACCTTCCCAAAATGTGACCATTGTAGTGGGAGGGTTATATACCACTACATTCCTGTCATCTGTTATATTTGCAGCTGGTTTTTATCTGTTCATAGTACTCAGTGACTTAAAGTACAAGGGTGGTACGAGCACTGATGGTTTCTGCCATCTGCAGCATTATTTTATAACTTGCTTGTATTTTTTCCAAAATCACAGCACCATCTGCCAAAGACAGTCTGAAAATGAGGCAGCTGCACCTCATTCCTTTAAGTATACTTACTTTCTATTTCTCAGTTCAAATTTTCCCAAGAGATAATAAAATATCCCAAGATAATAAAATTAATGTCAAGCGAAAGCCAGCATCTATTTTCCTTAGGGCCACAGGATGTCAGAATTAGCTCTCAACCATCCCCTTCCCTTGAGCTTTCGTAGCAGCTATACAACACCACTGGTAGTCTCCAAATTAGGACACAAAAAAATTACATTCTAAAAACCTCAATTGGTTTTAGTCTCTTGGAGTGTTAAAGGTCCAGTTTAACAGGGTCAACAGGTCAATACTCGTACAGGTTTCAGTTATGAGTACACCCAAGAAAATTCTCAACATTAGTTGTTAAATAATTTTATTTTCATTGGATCAGCATCTTGGAGAGGGGAAAAAAATGTTTCTGTGTTTGGAAACCTGAGATATTACACTCACCCCATTGCAACTCCTGCATTGTGTCTGATCTTTTGAAGCTCCAACTGCTTTAGGGATCAGAGCCACTTGAACAAAGAAGGCTAAGGCGTCAGTTGATGCCCACTAACTCTGAAACACTTTCCATAGATCTGCTTTACGTGTCAATCTCGGTCATACATGAGCAACGAGGATCTTTTCTTTTTCTCTGCTCTTCAGTGGATCAAGACCCATCAGTGGGCTGGCTGGGCAGGTGTCACATAAGTTATCTTCAGTCCTAGTGAACTGACTCACATGTTGAACAGCCTGAGTCCAGGGAGTTCCTCTGGCACAATGTTCCTGAAAGGCTTCAGCTCCCCAGAAACTCTGCTATGCTGTTTGACTAGTGTTAATTAACAGAAGCCTGATGGAAATTATCTGTATTGACTTAATCCTCCATGTGGATGCCAACCACTAAGACTGCGTAATTTCGTGGAAATTAAATAGATTACAAACCCTTCCCCCCATTACAAAGTGCTTGGGGTGTGCTCAGTCTGACACTTCTTACTGACATATATAAATAGAGATATAGAGATAAATAGCTATTTTTATGGAGATGTTTTATAAGTGGCCTTTACTTTGTGCATGGTAATTATTGCCAAACTTGTTATTTAGGAGCTACAGAAATGGCTGGTTCTGCAGTTCAGAAAGCAATCAGCTGTCTCTATTGCTAGGGAGACTTGGGGTACGGCCTTGGATTTGGATTTTTATTATTCAATTATAATTTGCATGGTTTGGATTTGGGTTTTGTCTCAGTGTCTTTTTTTTTCTTTCCTCATTGGTTCTCTGGCAGGGACACATTGGGCTCAAGCAGGAACTTCTCAATCTTTGAGAGATTTTGAGAGATGGATTGAAGCCATCAGTGCCATATAACACTTTGTTATATAACCTGCATTGTACAGCCCATGATGTTGATCAGTGTGAGGTCCTCAAAACACATCTGTTGGGGTTTTCACAGCATAGTGAGATGCTCCTATTTCTCTATCTTTGCTTGACAAGATAGTAAGCTAGAAACAGTTGGTCCATGGGTATAGCCTTGTGAGTAGAAAAAAGGATCAGCAGAGAGCAGGACATGAATGAGGGCTCAGAATTAGATTGGTATACGTAGCAGCAACTGTGAAAATTGCTGCTGAGGCAGGTCATTTTACTTCCTCTCTTCTTTTACTCCCCCTTTATTTTTTTTTTAAGTACCGTTTGTATGCCACATCTGAGTAATACATCTCTACCAGCCAGATAGCTCTCATTAACCTGGGCTGTTGGTTAGAGATAGAAATGCAATTGTCCTTTCTTACTGATCTCATTCCAGCTGCTGTGAAGTGGTCTGTACCCAGGAAAAGACCAGGGCCATTAGCTATTTGGAAAGTGAAAGCAGCCTCTCACCCCTTCTGTCCAAACCAGGTTGAAAGCCAATCCCAGGGTTATGTGCCTACAAAGCTGGCCCAATTTCCTGGCAGGTGAACCAAGACCTTGTCTGTTTGCAGTTACTCTAGTCCACAGGTTTCTTTCTTGAGCACAATTTTCCTGTGGGACACATAACCAGGATATAACAGTTACCCTACTTAAACAAAAATGTGTATATTAAAAAACATCCTAATCTGAAAGTATAGTGTATCTGAGGTTCCTCTGTTATAGACACTTAGTCTACAAGATTTATGGCTACATTTGCTATGTTATGCTTGAATAAACATATAATTCATTGAAATACACAAGACTGATAAAAGTAATATGATCTCTTTAAGGAGAATAAACTGTTTGTAAATTTATAAAGAGTATAATCTGTTAGGCCTTATTTGAAGTATGTACTGTGGTTTGGTAAAAGTACAACATTAAAAGAGCCTTGCCAGATGAGGGCTGGTTTTGTGTGTGTGTGTATGTGTGGTTCCTTTTGATTATTTGACATCTTCATATAAAAAAACCCACCAAAACTCTACAGATTGTGTATAAGAACCTGAAATGAAGTGCAGAGGGCTCTTCAGATTTCTTTGTACAGTGAATCCAGGAAGGGGACAGGTGAATCTGTTCTTCTGAATAATTCGGACCCAGTTTTGTTTGGAAACAAAAGTGGCTGGTAGCACTATTGACTGGCTGGAGATTTTTTAAAGGAGATTTCATAAAATTAGTAGTAAGAAGTCAGACTAATGCTCTCAATGCACATACAAATATTGTTCATATAATGGGAGAAAAGATCTAGGGAAGCTTTAGGCCCCTTCAGAGCAAGAGTTAGTTTGCCACAGGCTGCATACCCGTGGCTCTTTCCCCACACATCCTGTACACATCTTTCCTGTTTGGGTGGAACATATTCATGCCTGCCCAAGACATACCTTGTGCATTTGAATAAGTAGTATTACTCATGAAGCCACTCATTAGAGGAACAGACATCCAAGGGGCTGCTCTTCCTGCAGCCCTTCTCCTGCCTGGCCCCATGCAGGCCAGCAATAGCTTTGAGCACACAGTGGGCTAGTACTCCTGCTTCTCCTGCCAGTTTTCCCTCTGGGTGCAGCCCAGCTGACACCTGTGTGTACTGAAGACATGCCAGTACTTCCCATGGAACAGAAAACCATGTTATTGTACTCATAAAGCACTGGGTGCTTGCACTGACGTGATGGATTGCTGCCTATTTTTGCAAGGTTTTCCCAGTGAAAGACCTCAGCTGGCTAGACAGGCCTGGATAGATGGGCCAAATCCAACGGGATGAGGTTCAACAAAACCAAGTGCAGGGTCCTGCACTTTGACCCCAACAACCCCATGAAACACTACAGGCTGGGGACAGAGTGCCTGGAAAGTGGCCAGGCAGAAAGGGACCTGGATTGACATGAGCCAGCAATGTGCCCCAGTGGCCAAAAATGCCAACAGCATCCCAGCCTGTATCAAGAATAGTGTGGCTAGCAGGACCAGGGAAGTGATTCTTGCCCTTTACTCAGCACTGGTTAGGTCACACCTCGAGTACTGTCTACAGTTCAGGGCCCCTCAATTTAGGAAGGATGCTGAGGTGCTGGAGAGTGTCCAAAGGGCAATGAAGCTGGTGAAGGGACTGGAGCACAGACCCTATGAGGAGAGGCTGAGGGAGTTGGGGCTGTTTAGCCTGGAGAAGAGGTCTCTCTCAGGGGAGACCTCATCACTCTCTACAACTACCTGAAAAGAGGTTGTAGCCAGGTGGGAGTCAGTCTCTTCTCCCAGGCAACTAGTGACAGGACAAGAAGACACAGTCTTAAGCTGCACTCGAGGAGGTTTAGATTGGACATTAGGAAGTTCTTCACAGAGTGATTTGGCATTAGAATGGGCTGCCCAGGGAGGAGGTGGAGTCACTGTCCCTCAAAGTGTTTGAGAAAAGACTGGATGTGGCACTTAGTGCCATGCTCTAGTTGACAAGGTGGTGATAGGTCAGAGATTGGACTCAATGATCTCAGAGGTCTTTTTCAACCTAGTTGATTCTCTGATTCTGTGCTTCTGTGGCTCCTTATTGCAGGCAACTCTTCCTTCCTCACACCACTGTGTGAGCCCTTCCCTGAAACTCAGCAAGAGAAAAAAGATCTGCCTTGGGATTTGAGGGGAAAGGGATTCTCATCTCTGACAACCCTCTGTTTTTTTAGTGGAATCTCAGGATCTGCCTTCAGCCTTTGAGTGATGTAGCCCAGGGTAGGTCAGATCAAAGATGCATCTCATGTCATAGCCTGTCATCCCTAAACGGAGATGTCTAGGTACAGTGATAACAAGGTAAGTCCATAGCACAGTGTACTTGTACTACTTCCTCAGAAGAGCCTCTCAGCTGTCAACCATGTGCAATTAAAGGACTTTTTGGGCCAGAGGTGCTTTTATATGTTTAGTTATCTCTTTCATCTATACTTCCCATGTGCTTGTGCAGAGCAAATGGGATGTCCTCACAACTGTAGTCCTTTCAAAATAATGAATTGCTGTGCCATTTAATTTTTAAAAACCAACCAGCAACAGGGTAAGAAGGGGAATTTTTTCTTTATCTCTACTTGTTAATGAAACAACCTCACCATGTCTTAAAGCAGAGATGCAAAAGGAATCTCTCAAATCCAATTTGTGTCCTACACAGTTCCAATTACATCTCTGCACATGCCCATAAAGATCACCGCATTTTATGATGATACGCTGAGGACAGACTGCATAGCCTTGATACCCACATAAATCTGCAACCCTGTGTGATTTGACTTCTGACTGATACTTCCTGCCACCCACCTAACAAGATTTGTAGTTTGATCCCACGGTGCACATATACTAGAGAATTATTTTTTGTCTGTGACTTCCTCATCTATCAGTGTTCATGGATAGTCATGTCGCTTGCATGAGAGACAGGCAGACACTTTGTTTTGGAGTTTAGTGCTGTTTTTCCCTTGTTTAAATACAGGGCCCCAGCAGCATGGCTGCAGGCTGCCTTACCCTGCCAGCTTCAGCCTCAACACTAGCAACTTTTGAGGGACAGGGGTAGGTTGCCCCTGCTCCAACAGCTATGCACGGTGACCTACCCAGGGGGACATGCTGGGGTGCAAAGAACAGAGAGGCAGCACCAATCACAGCTTCCTGGAGGAAGAGCAAGACAACAGGCTTCAGGGATGGCAGAAAGATTTTACCTAGGGCCCTGAAAGAGACTTTGTTAAGTTTGCTGCAACCCAGGAGGGCCTGGAAAGCTGTTGAACTGAGAGCAAGGATGAAAGAAAGGGGCCGGCCTGGGAAGGCAATGCAGACAAGGAAAAGACCTGCTTTGTTTCTGTTCTGAATCACCCATCAAGGCTGAGGGGTTGTTTTGCTTTGCTTTGTTTTCAGAAGTTCCCTTGTGCTGCTTGGTTTTAGATGAAACCTAACTGTGTGGTGGAAAAGCACCTTTGATATCTTCACATCAAGGAAGAACTGTAGGCAGTGCTACCTCTAACTCCTGGCTAGGGGTTCTGATCCCACATAAACCAAGAAAAGCCAAAGGTGCTTGACCTCTCCAAACCTCTCCATTCCTGTTTACCCTAGATTACCTCTGTGGTGTTTCATGATGTATTCCTGCTGAAGTCTCTTCCCAGAGAAGTTTACTTTTTCTTGATGATCAGCCTTAGCTGAATCCCGTAGGTATGGCATTACCCTACAGGGGTTTGTGGACTCGAAGGCCCCAGGAGGAGAGCAAAAAACAGCAACTCTTACAGCTTCAGTTCTCCCACCTTGTGCTATTCCCCCATGCCACACACAGTGTTTTGTACATCTCCTTTGTTCATATCCTTAAGCACGCAGCAGATTAAACACTGGTTGTCCATGAACTGTGACCAACACACCTCATCTTCTGTCTCAACACACTTCATCTTCTGTCTTTAGAGGACACAGTTGAAAACCCTGAAGGTCTTGAAGAATTTCAGCTACTTCTCTCTCCTCCAACAGGTGTGAAGTTCATCAATGCTGAAAATGTATCATTGCTGTGCCTGCTCATCTAGGTAGGTCAGGTCCTTCTGACATCTTTTTTCCAGGAGTGTTAGGAAGGGAATCTTCACAAACTGGAAAAAAGGTTGCCACACCCTCTTGTTACTGATGATTTGATCATTAAGATGAGGCAAAGAACTGCACAGATACAGCACGTTCAAATTGCTAAGTATCTTAGCAGGAATGGAAGGGTAGAACCAAGGGTTTAGCTGTTTGATTTGATTTATAGGGGGTAGGGTAAAGATTCATTTTAAATCCCATGGAACCTGAAGCCTCAGAAGTCAATGAGACAGGATATCCCTTTGCAGCGTTGTGCTGGATAAGCCTGTTAATCTCCAAATCCTCCAGTTGTTTCATGATGGGATGTTGTAGGTAGGTCACCGTTACTGGCTTTTCTCCATTTCCAGGTGCATTTAGCTGGATAAGAAATGAAGTGAGAGTGCTAGTTTTGTGAGTAAGGGATTTGGAGGGAAATACTTTCTACCGTTCTGAAAGAAGACTTAAAGGACAGAGTTTCAAGTTCTAAGGGTCATTGTTAGATTTCTTTTTTTATTACTTCTAGGTTTGGGGGCTTTTGGGGGGGGGTGGGTTTGTTTGTTTGCTTGTTTGTTTAAGGGAGGGAAAGAGCAGTCTCTAAGCAAGTATTTCTCAGATTAAGACACACTCCTGGTTTGTAGATGATCCATCAATACCAGCTGTAAGACACCTTTTACAAGTGCTCGCATTGCCGTGTTCAGTGCCAACCACCTGTCTTCACACCAAGCACTGAGCTGTGTGAGAGCTGTTCTGTGGTAGTGGCCAGTGTGCAGGGAGCTGTGAAAAAGGTGAATCTGTGTGTTGTGATGTAGAAACCTGGATGTGGGGAGTAAGTGCTCTGTGAATTACCATCAGGCATGAACTCACAGTTCCCACCACAGCAGGAGCATCGTGGCAGCTGAAAATGGGGCTATTCCTACGGGCAGACAACAAAATGGAAGTAAATAGGGGAAAATTTTGCTGCTACTTGCTGCCACCCAGAAGGAGAGTTTGCAGGTGGACAGTGATATTGTTGACAAGAAGAGGACTGTGAGCCTGCAGACACGCTCCCTTGCTCGGTTGATGGCGATTTTAACTCAGCCCTGGGAGGACTGCTGGCTCTCCTCAGATGGCTTTTCCACACAGCAGATATACCTTAGAGCACAGGATCAAAGTTTTGGCTGCTGGCTTCCCACAGCTCATCTGGCAGTGGATGAACTACAGCGGCTGCAAACACACCTCCATGATCTGAGGGTGTAATTGCACCGCTTCCCAGAGCAGCCAAGGCCAGGGCCATTTGAGGGCTTGTTAGCCAGGCACCAGCCCAGGCCACTTCAACACACAGAAGGGCAGTGGGTTTCACAAGCTCCCAGTAAAGCAAATTCTTTGACTGGTGTCAGGGCTTTCAGACCTAACAAGGGGCTTTGTTTCAGCCCAGAACAAATTTCTAGATGGCTCTCCTTCCATCTTCCCAGTTTTCTCCCACTTGTGAAGTCCAGGAGGACTCTTTCAGGGTGACAGAAAGAATTACTCTGATGCATTGCAATAAGTTGCAATAAATTGCAATGACTTTTCTTTTTTCTCTTTTATTCCCTCCTTCTGCTACTTGTACAATTGATTTTAGAATGAAACATGCAACTGCAACTCACTCATAGTGTCACAGTAGGAACTGAATTACCTAAGGGAAAAGAGTTGAAGGAGGGAGGATATGGTAAATGTCCATTACAGCTTCCTTCTTTCTACAGATCTGAAGTGCTTTTAGGGAAATTCAGTGCTGGGGTACACCAAGGAGACACAGACAGTAACTTCAGCTAAAAGAATGGGGAAAAGCATTATTGTGGGTGTGACAAGTGTGATTAATAATGGTAGGCAGGCAGAGGCAGGGACAAGAAGGAAAGGCAGCACGGAGAACAGAAGAGTAGCACTAATCACAGGCAGCACAACCAGCAGCTCGTGGTCAGAGGGGAGACAGGGATGGAAGGTGAGGTAAGCCTGCGTACCACTGATGATGTGATTATTGTTTCATTTGTAAAGGCAGCAAGGATGGGAGAACGTAATGGCAGCCATTTTTCTGTGTGAAGAGGTCGCTGTGGATGGCAGTGTAAGGTATTCATCTTCAGGAAGAGCACTCGGTATAATACAAGAAGCAATAAGAAGGGTTTGAAAGAGGACAGGGAAGATTAAACAGAAATGCCAAAATTTTTGGAGTCACTGGACACCTCATACTCTCTAAATAGTATCACTAATGATAGATATTGTCACTAGGGACTCGGTCTCCACAAACATTACCAGTTTGTTCTCTCCATCTCACTTCTTCCATTAATACTTCCATTTGCTGCAGAGGATGCCCTTGAGATTTACGGCAGCACAGCAATGGCATTTTGGACTTGTGTCAGGAATTGCATTTTGTTACTGGAAGCTGAAGAAAAATTTGGGGATAAAAATAACTAGTTAAAGCTGCTTAAAAAAAATAGTCTAAATTGAAAATACATTTTAAAAGCTTCCAGTAGCAAAATAACCATCAGAAATTAATATGCTAACAGCATCTGGCTATTACCTTTTGTGCACTGTCTGACTGGCTACAATCCGGGGCAAAGTCCTCTTACCTCCCACCTCCTACAAGAGATGGTAAGGAGAAAAGAGGGAAAACCTGGTGTATAAAACATACTGGCCAACTTCTGCTTTCACTTCTGTAAACTTCTTCTCTGTAAATCCACATGACAGAAGTAAAAACCAGTGGATTCAAATGACCAGCAGAGCCTCGAAGCAGCCTCTGCGTCTAAAAAATCGCCATGGATCATTTTCTTCCAAACTATTTCCTGCTGTACAACAGAGCACCCGATTCTGAGAGTTTGTGACCTGGTGTAGGTGTGAGCAAAACAAGATATTGAGTTAATTATTCTGTGAACTGTTGTGACCATCTTTGCCTCCCCAGCACAGGCCTGGTGTGGCTGGCATCCTGCTATCGCCAACGCAAGCTGATCTGCGTAAAGGATTTGCTGTAGTGTCAGATTATGCGTTTTCTTAACCCTGTCACACGATCATTCATTGCTGTATTACTGTGCAGCAGTTCCTAGAGAAGTTCTACAGCTTCAGTACAGAAAAAGATTGACTGGCTTGGCCATCTGCTCTCTGGGTTTGCTAGCAGCAGTTACAACGCATCGGTTGCGTATCTCAGCCTCAGCAGAGTCATAAGGCAGGAGGTCCCACAAGTGGACCATGCTGAAAAAATTCAGAAAAGCTCTTTGAAAGACAATTTCAGGAATGAAAATAAATTATTAAAAAAAAAAAAAACCTACAATAACAAAAAAAAACAAAATAAAACCAGGCAAAAGCAGCACATGGTTTACTTTCCCAGTTGTGGTATGAATTCTAACAAACACAGAGCTCCTGTATGAGTGCAGAGAGCAAGTGCTGAATTTTGGAGTTTCCCTGGACCTGAGCAAAACAAAGCCCACCAGCTCCCCCATGGAGCTCATTGGAGAGGCCAGGGAAGGAAGACAAAATGGTAGATGAAAAAGCAGAGACCAAGTAGAAAGACAGGCTTTGTGCAGACAGCTCTTGCATGAATTTGTGCTTTCCCACTTAAAAAACGTATAGGAGAAAACTTATGATGCCATTCCATTATTATACTGTGAACACATTGGGGAGAAGCTGTAAGAAAGGCTAGTTCTCGATTTGGCACTGGGTGTTCATGTCTGTATGTAATTTAGCAGCCGTGAAAGGTGTTATTGGAGGCCAAGATGGAAAGAGCAGGCATCTGTTTACACTAGAGAGTTGAAAAGAGGGATGGGAACATTGGAAATAGCACAGTACAATGGCAAAATCCTGGAAACTCTAGATTAGACCTTGTTCTTACTCTGTTCCATCATTCTTTTGTTTTGTTGGTATTTTTTTTTCTTAGTGGTGCCAAAAGTAAAATTTCAGATAAGCAGATTTTTCTGGTTCATATATTTTTCTGAGAATCAAATATTAGTGTGTGTGTGCACATGTGCCTGTTTTTATTAATAGAAAATTTACTTAGAGCAAGTTAGTCTAAAGAGTGCCATCTACTGCTCATAAGAACAAATCGCATGTGTAAGAACAGCAAATCTGGAAGCTGGATGTGGCTTCCTGCATGAAGATGGCTTTACGATATAAGCACTTCAGGTATTTCAGATCATTTTAGATCCTTCTTGGGACTAACCTAAAGCTGGGAGACCAGCTGCAGGGGCCAGCAGTCCCAGCAGGGTCACAGCTCTCCTGTCAACAGCACTGAAAAGAATTTTTTTTCTTTTGTTCCCAGATTAGTTGAGTTTCTCATCTCAAGGCAAGCATAAACTGACCCTGATGCACCTTTTATGACTGTACACCTACACCATCCAACAGCTTGGCTATCTGAAAACATGGACATGGGAGGGAAGACTTCAGCATCACTGTTTGGTATGCTGCTGGAATAGCAGGCTGTAGTAAAGCGTGAAGACCATAAATTGTCTCTATGGCTCTATTATTCTTCACTGGTCACTCGTGGCTCTGAAGCTCGTTACAGGAGCATTACACCTCTTCTCAGATTCTCTTGGTTGGCAAAAAAGTTACTGGTGTTTCCAGGGTGTTGCACTAGAGCTGGTGCTGCCTGTCTGCAGACAACAAATTGAACCATGCATAAATGTATCTTGTAAAATATCAGTTTATATGTTAAAGCACCTCAGTCTAAGTGGCTTTCTGTGGATTAGCTTTTTTTACAGACACACTCAAGCTGTACACTGAGTGACATTTTGGCTGGCACTGGGGTAACCTTAATAGTTGTTACTCATTTCCTGTTGCAACTGTGATGGTACAAGATTATGAGCTAAATGTG
Organism: Manacus vitellinus; assembly: GCF_001715985.3. Taxonomy (NCBI): domain Eukaryota; kingdom Metazoa; phylum Chordata; class Aves; order Passeriformes; family Pipridae; genus Manacus; species Manacus vitellinus. The sequence goes on from NW_021940535.1 coordinate 5,750,378, forward strand.
TGAAATACTCTACATCCACATATAAGGAGGGAGTTACTGTCAAACACCTCCAGCAAAGAGGAGGAAATCTTTGTATGCTGCCTGAGGGAAATACACCAAAGTGGGATCTTAAAATGTCCTTTATCCCCCCCAGCTGGAAAGCTTGGATAATTGTGTATTAAATCAGCATATTCTGTGTCCTCTGTTCAGTGAAATGGCTTCTTCTGCAGGCAAAATAGATTTCATATAGTTGCTCCTAAATTACAGATTGTTGAAAACCAAACTAAATGCCAGTCATATTGGAAACATCATATGCTGTTATTGAAACATCATGCATCCATCTTTATTAACTTAAGGTTCCTAAAATATGATTGATGAAACACTGATACTCAGATATTATCTTTTTTCTTTGATTTTGTAGAACATAAATAAATACCTTATCTCCATCCTGTCACATAGTATTGTAATATGGATAATACATTAATTGCTGGAGGATAACTGGTCCATTCAGGCTCAAATATGTTGTATGTGCAATAGGGCTGCTCCATTTAGGAAACACATCTGCCTCTCTGCTACTCTTGTTCGTATCAACCCTTAGAAAACATAATGAGTATCCAGATCAAGGTTTATTGACTTGAGGAATAAACCAGACATCACGTGTGGCCCAGAGCCTCTTGAGTGTAGCAACCTTCTTCAAAGCTGCTTTCCTGTACGAGGAGAATCTGGCTGGGCAACTGAATGGAGCATAGGAAGTGGCATCTGAGTGGAGCTATTAACCAGCACTAGCACTCACTAGCATGATTAGCTAGTAGCTAGAGTCAGCCTGATTTTTTCACAGATCCTGAATCACATGGGATGTGTGAACTGCCCCATCCACCTCAGTAGATGTTAGTTCAGGAGGTAATAGTTTCTTTCAGATACTTATGCTAACTATATTCCTTATCAAAGAATGGCAGAAAGGAAATTTTTTCAGAGTTAGACCAAAATGTTTTCCAAGCAAGCAGGCTTCATTCAAACTAGCATTTTCTTGAGAAGGTTCAGTTTCCAACAAGTGTTTTGAGCTTTTGCCACTGAAAATCCCTGGAAGAAAAACGTAGTAAAAATCTGCAGTCATCTGCACATGAATGCAAAACCTCACCAGGCTCAGAGCCATGATAATGAAAACTTTGGTTGCTCGGCAGGGCAGGTCTCCCAGAGTTTGTAACAATCCTGGCTGCTTCTCCCCTGGGAAGTGCAGCTTCTCTAACCATGGGGAAGGCCATAGATATTGGCCATAGTAGGAACATCTTTGCAGAGTGGAAGGTTCTCCTGGGCTACTGGAGGAAGGCATAGGAGGGGGGGCAGCAGGTTGAAAGGCCCTCCTTTGCCTTTCTTTGCCTTTCTTTGCCTTTCTTTGCTGATTTCTCGCACATATGTTCAGCTCCACCATGACAAGGCCATGGGCCATCACCCTGATGATTATCTGCTGAGAAGACATGGTCTGTGTTTTTTGAGTTATGTAATGGGCTTCAAGCTGTTTGCTTATTGTAGCTGCTGTCTGGCCAGCCCTCAGTGCACGCCGGGTTATCCTCTGGAGTAAATCAGTAGCAGGATTAAAAGGAGGATAAAAAAAAAAGAAAATATAAAGTCAGGTAGGAAGAGGTATTCAAGCAGGTTAAATGGTTGGTTTTGGTCAAATCGTTGCTGCTAGCTAAAGTGACATGCCAGCTAAACAGAGAGAAGACCTTTAGTCTTCTGCAAGTAACCACCTGCAAGAAGTGTAAGTCAAGCCAATGGATGTAGATGAGATAAGAACAGGAGAAAAATGCAGCAAGGCTTGAATGTTGGCCCAAACAGAAGCTGTTCCTGCAGCTTTTCCTGTAAAATAAAACAGCATTTCAGGAACACTAAAAATCCCTCTCTAACCTATTTGGTCAGGAACTAGATGGCACTGTCTACCCAAAAAATAAGACATTAATCTGATATTTCTGTACAGTTACAGGTTGAAGTGAACAGTAGCAAAAAGCTTAACAAGATAGGAGCAGCACCCGAAGAACCAGACATCTGCCAGTGTGGTCATATATACAGAAGCCTTATTTATGGGACAAGAAAACGGAGGACCCACTTGCTAAGTCAAATGGCCCCACCTCAGTTTCCAGATGTGTTTGCGGTCCCTTGCCACTGCACTTGCCTGATTTGTCAGGTTGGTTGTTGGTATTGGGCCCTTTCTGTTGAACCATACGATGCTTTTCTGCCAGAAGCATATGAAAGCACCAACACAGCTTGTCTCCACCAAGGGGGAGCTGACCTCCTCCCACAACACCTGCAGGGCTGCTGGGAGAAATCCCAGGGCCGCCAAGCAGCCGATTGTTTTGCCTTTTGTGAGGGTAAAAACTTTTCATAAAAATAAATCATAAGATATAAAACACAGCAAACTGCATTCGGGTCTAAACCCCAGGGGAATTCCAGACTTTTCTAGTAGGGAGAAAGTCTTTTTTTTCCCTTCCTCACCAAAGCCGCCTGTCTCCCCTGAAGGCAGACAATTCAGTTTGTCATAAAGCTACAAGAACGTTTTGGAAGTTGACAGTTTACAAACACCAGGAACTTGCACACACAGAAGTATGTGGAAGCTTGTATCGGCAAGTTGTTTGGGTTTTGGTTTTTTATGCTTGCCCTCACAATGCCCATAGTTTGAAAAGGTGAAAATATTTCCCCCAGAATTACCCCATGATGATTCATCCCAGTAATTATCCCCTGCAACACCAAGTTCTTTTCTTGATAATGGTACATTGGCACACGGTGATGGGAAAGCAAGTGGCAGCTTCAGTGGTGAATTCTTTACAGCCTTGACTCTGAAGTCCTACCACTAGTGGGAGCTGGCTTCAACAGGAGAAAAACCATCCTGGATGGAGGTAGAAATCCTGTGTCCCTCAGACAATATCTCCTGATGGGATCATTTGGCATTTTGTATGCAGCAGAGCAGAGTGGGCCATAGGCTACCAGCATTTATGGATGAAGTTGCCGCCATGTGATCTCCCAGTTCCAAAAGCATTTGGTGTCTGAGTCACAGAAAGAAGCCTGCAAAAGTGGGGAAGCAGAGGAGGGATATCACGAGGAAGCAAACCATTCTCTGAACCATCTACAAATGACTGATCAACCCTCCACCACTACCAGTGCACACGCACTGATTTTGCTGCTGGATACTTGTCATTACATGCATCTTTTGACTGCTTTCAGCTATCCTGAGGGGATTAAAGCTTTACTTGCTTGTTTTGGCTCAGAAAGACATGCTTTCTGTCTTCTCATTATAGTGGCTGTTGTCTCTGACTTCCTCAGACCAATAATCCTGAGTAAATCAATGGTATAGCTGATTCTTTCTTGGCTTGCCTTAGTGGGCCATGGAGATGAATACACAGATTAGGTGTCTTTAGAAATGCTCTGGTTCATTGAAAATAGCATCACTGGTCTAAAATTATTGTATGCTGTCTAACAAATACACAGAAATTATCACTACCCCTGCTTGACCTGAATCCAGGTCATTTTTCACTGACCCAGCTGAGAGACAGCTATTGCCAGGTGACCAGAACACACAAGCCAGCTATAGAAGAGTCTTAGTCTTTACCTCTGCTTTTGATCCAGGACATTGAAAAAATCACATAGCACTAAAAACTAGCAAGCAGGGGAGACAAAAGGATGGAAGGGAAGACCTGGATAAAAGTATGATGGAAGGCATGAGGGGTAGTGACCTTCAGGGTCAATATGGACTGGCAAGCAAACAGCAAGTTTGTCACCAAAAGAGATCCAAAGACAGATCAGAGAATCAAGAAGTAAGTACTCAGAGATGGAAACTACAAGATGGTTACAGCATATATGTGATTTTTAGAAAAGGCTGTTGACTTTCTTTTATGGTATTATAAACATTTAACAGTGTATAACCACCTTAATTTTTTTCATCAAATCAAAATACTTTTTTTCAGTTGTAAAAAATTTTTGTTAAATAGAATACCCATTGCTTTAAATTTCTTCCATTGGGTAAAACATAAACAAGAATATAATCCAATCTCAGTTGCCTTTATATAATACTTTCCTGCCAACAGCCATTTAAATTTTTCTGAGACACCAAGGAGTTTTGTTTTGTCAGACTTTAAGGGGATGAGTTCTACTGCTCTAGAAAACTTATTAAAAAGTAATGTACATGAAAATAAAAAATGTCCAAGGCAGTTGATACAAATTAGTGAAAGCAGAATATAAAGACTCAAGTCTTTTGGGAGCCTGTGGGGAACAAAAATTTTCCCAGCAAGTGAGCAGGATCAAATGGCAACACCACAATGGAAAATATTCTCTCACATTTTCAATGAAGGTTTCTGAAACTATAAATCCACAAAAAAAAAAAAACATCTCTTCTCAGTTGATTTTCTGATACTTCCAGCTTTTCTGACCCTTTTCCTTCCTGTTCTCCTTTTCCCCCTCAAGACAGTATGTGCAGAAATGTCTAAACTAGCTACTAACATAGGTAAACTGGTTGACAGCAGTAGGGCATGATGGTTGGAAGGGAGTTATGAAATCACCCCGAACTCCTGAGCTGTCCCAGTCCAGCCTGGGTGATGCCCCCAGCATGAATTGAAATTTTTGCAGTCTTGAGTGTGCTTCTACAAATGACTGATGCACGTGCTGCTGAGTCTTCATGTTCAAAGTATCATAGAGTTTCACAGAATATTCTGAGTTAGAAGGACCCACAAGGGTCACCAAGTCCAACTCTTAAGTGAATGGCCCATATGCAGTCAGTCCAGCACATCCCCAAGTCCATTTCCTCAGTTTTCCTTTTTTTTCTCCCTTGTATTCATCCCTACACCTTCTAAAACACTGCTATATTATGAAGTTTTAAAGAAATACCAAGTTCAGCTTATCGTCTCCAATCATCACCTTCTACTGCATAAAGGAACAATATCAAGTATTTGCAATGCTCTCTCATCCCCCACTCCACCCTGTTCCCATCTACAGCACAGGGAAGTATGAGTTTCAAATCCATCTCACCGAGCACATCACCAAATACGAAATGTACTTATTATCTTTTCTCTCCAACAACCAAAGAAATTTGGGCAAAATTACCCAGCAAGCGCGCAATTGTTCTGATGGCTATGGAAAGGAGCGGTAATATTTTACATTCTTGGCTTTCAGTCTCAGTTCATCTTCAAATGAATCTTGTTTTATTCTGCACAAGGTTGCAGAGCAAAGCAGCCCTGGTGGGTGAGAGGTATGACAGGTGAGTTGAGAGACTGACCGGAGCATTATTTAACCAAGTGATGTGGAAAGACACCGACAGCTCCTTGCTTCCATAGGCAATGGGATTTCTCAAGAGACTGGTCGAACTGGTTGCAGTGGCTGATTTACATAAGCAGAGCAGTGAGAACCAATGACAACAATGCCAAAATTTGTCTGAAAGCGTGGATTTATCCTGTATTCAACCATGTAAAAAAGGAGCACCTTTTCAGTAACTGTTCTGCTCCCACACCATGTTAAAGCACATCTACTGCTTTTAATGGCAAAGTTAAGCTAGGCAGTAACTTTCTCCTGTGGCTCCTCAGGAAAATTGCAAGCAATTGCCTAAATGCAGGTTCAGCCAGGGTGTGTGCAAACCTAATACAGAGAGCAAAGGTGTTTGGGCGTAGCTGAGGGCTTATTTTGGTCTGGAGCATGGCTATTAACAACAAGAAGCATGATAAGAATGCAGTCAGAGTTCAGCGTCCCTGGCTAAGTATACAGGACTGAGAGTTAATAAAAACACATTCTTACACATGGCGAAAGGTAAATATACATCAGCCTCCATAAAAGCATTGTAATGATTTAATAACTATGATAATGTAATAATTTTACAGTGTATCAAAGCTTTACAGTCATCCTGAACTTACAGGTTGCATTACAGGTAGCATCATCACTGGTTAGCTGACCTGGGACCCAGGGGAACATAGAGAGACATGGGAGAGATTCAAGACTAAACACAAAGCCTGCATCTGCACAGATACTTTTATTATTTTTTTTTAATCTGTAGTGTAGTTATTCTGCAATACCAATTTTACAAAGTCTGTAAATAATTTCAAACTATGCAAGTGTAGATTGTATTTGTGTAAAGATCATGAGATATTGTTGCCATCTCATGAACTAAATATTTTGCTGTGCTATGTGGATGTAGTCAAAGAATGAATTATTGAGCAGTTATCATGGGTGAATGACCTTTTTGTGATTTGTCACACAATAATTTAGAAACTGTAGCTCCTGCTAAATTCAATTATTTTTCTTGCAGCTTGGCTTTTAAAGGTGCCATGCTTGTCTTGCTTTCAAAGGACTTTCCCTCTGCCCTAGAAGAATTAAGAGAACATATAGGATGAAGGTTAAGTATTAGCTCTGGTTAAAAAAAAATTATTAAAAACATTAAAAGCAAGTAGCATAAACTTTAGATGAACAGCTAATATGCTGAAGAAAAAAATACCTGGTTCAGCTTTTTGCACCTGACAATTCCTGAATATTCACAAATATTTTTAAATGTCTCTGGGGTGGGGTGGGGTTATGCAGTTATACCACTAATACAGACATGTAAGATTAGCACTGAAGATCAGTTAGAAGTAGTTTTTTATTATTACTGATAGCATTAGCAACAAAAATTTTTCTGCTGTTCGTTACAAATGCATAGTTGAATTCCTGCTTATTGCTCTAAAAGCTCTGTGCAGTCATTATGGAAACTTGGAAGCACTGCTAGAAAAAGAGGGATGTGGGCAGGAGTGATAGATCCCCTATATACACTATACATACATAGATATATAGTATAGAAGATATGTATCAAATATAGCATATTGTATGTATTGTATGTATTGTAATACATACTATAGACTCCATTATATTACACCGATGTTGTTATATTATTTAAAGATAAGTATACTTAATGTCTTTAATATTTTTTTAAAAGTTGACTACATTAGAAATGTCCAGAAATTTACAGAAACAACTTTTTTCATCATGTTTCCTGCTAAACACCCCCTCTTTCACTGGGCCAGTCTTTCTGAGAATTCAAGTGCTTTTCTGTTCTGGATGAATCAGTTTTAGGGAAGGTACAGGAGCCACATGCACTGTCACAACTGACACAGTGAGAGCCTTCACACAAAGTTCATCCCCTCAATGCTTTACTGTGGGAATGGGTTCTGAGTGAGAGGGAAATACAAGATTTTGAAGACAAGATCTAAAGCACACAGTAACTTGCCCCCCCTCCTTTCAGGAACTGCAAAGATATTTTGTCCTGATTATATCAACTGCCTGGGAGTGCTTCTTTATTCTGTAAAGATAACTTCCACGTAAATTGTTTCTTTGGGATTAAAAAGATGGGCTGGTATAGAACTAATCAGGCTGTTGTTACTGTTCAAACAGTTTGAAGAAATTTCAGAAAAGGTGAACAATGTGCATCCTCTCTGCGATTTTTATTTAAACTTCATATATGATGCATGAGAGAACCCCTTGGGCAAATACCATGGTAGTTCAGCCATGATCTGATGGCTGTTTTTCTAATGCGTGGCAGTCTTGATAAGTACATTAGACTAGAATGGATGATAAAGAGCTACTGAAAGCAAACAAGCAATAGTGCAATATTTTTACAGAAGGATTGCTAGTTTATACAGGAGGCATTCCTGGCACTTGGATGACTTTGAGCTAATCTACAGTCTGCCTAATCTCCATCAGTTCTCAAACTGTGACCCATGAGGTTCTCTCATCAGCTTGGCTTCTATTTCTAAATTGTACAGCAGCTTACACTGTAACATCATGGAGCTGCTCAGCAGCATATTTGGGTCAAAAATCCATCAGAAAGGCAGGTTGGATAGGGCTTTGAGCAACCTCGTCTGGTGAAAGGTATTCCTGCCCATGGCAGGGGGGTTGAAACTAAATGATCCACAGGGTCCTTTCCAACCCAAACCATTCTACAATTCTATGATAAGTCAAACGGCTGTGCAGGCTGCTTGAAAGGCTATTGCCTAGACACACCAAATCCTGATAGCACAGTACAACTGAGAGAAGCACTGCACCATTCCCTAGTTAAACTGTTAAACTGGGAAGCCAAGTAAAATGCTCTCTTGCTAGATGATGTCCTAACAACAGGGAGCAGAAGAGGGCAGGGTATGTAATGGATGGAGATCATACATTAGAGATCTCAAAGAAAAAGTCACCATATCTCTGACATATGATTAAAGAAAAGGATTTCTCTCAATTTCCATTCTGTTAAATGATCTAAGTATTTTGGCTAACACTAAAATGATCTCTCTCTCTGTAAAAGCCAATCATATCCTGAACTGCATCAAAAGAACTGTGACCTGCAGATTGATGGAGGTGATTCTCTCCCTCTACTCCACTCTGCTGAGACCCAAACTGGAGTACTGCATCCAGCTCTGGGGTCCCCAGCCCAGGAATTACATGGACCTGTTGGAGCAAGTCCAGAGGAGGGGCACCAGGATGATTAGAGGGATGGAGCATCTCTCCTGCGAGGAGAGACTGAGAGAACTGGGTTTGTTCTGCCTGGAGATCTCTTCCAACTCCAGCCATCCTATGATTCTACAGAATCATAAGATTCTATTTCTATAGAACATATTGTAAATCTTGTGTGCTTGTGTGTGTCTTCATATAAATATAGAACACACATAGGTGTGTGTAGACATGCACAAAGATTTGTGCATTTGGATATTTTAAAATACATGTGCACAAAAGTTGAACACAGAATGGACAATTTCAGCCAATTATTTATAAGCAGCTGATCTCATAATCAAAAGCAAAGCACTGCCTTCATCAGCGAGGAAAAAACCACTTTGTAGGACAGTGTTCTGGAGTCTGCAATATTCCCGTTATGGACCACCAAAGCTAGCTTTTGCCCTGACAGGCAGCGCAGTGCAGGTAAGTCTTGCCCAGTTTTAAAAGATTACCCACAGACTTTTGGTTTTCTTAGCACAGTCAAGTTTTATTTTTAAAACTGCTAGGAATATCTTAAGCAAGTATTTTGCATCAGTCCTACTGCTTCAATTAAACCAGAAGACACTTCAGCTGCTGCTGATTCAATCTGTTTCTCAATTATACAGCCAGCCATGTACTTAGCATGGTCCTGTCCAAGGATAGTTCTAGGGACTGTTGCTCTGTATGCATTTATAAATTGCAGTTAAACACAGTATGGCGTCATGAAGTGACAATGAGTTGCCAACAAAATAAAAGGCATAGCCAAAATGCCTCTGATGTCTCACCCAGCCCTGGATTCCTCCCAGAGAAGCTTCCTATGGGTTGGGAAAACTGTTTATGTCTTCCACACAACAGTAACTGAAAAGAGATCATCATGTATTTTGCAAATAGGGCATATTGAAAAGCCTCAGGTTCATGTCAATGAAGCCAGGAAAGGTGGAAGAGAGTTACAGAATGGCCCATAGGTTGGATTTTCTTCTCGTCCCCTGCAGCACACGATGACCTGAAAACACACAGCATTGATGCTGCTTCATTCTGAATGCAAATATCTGCTGTGTGGAGCACTTGCAGGGTGAGCAGAAGTTCTTGCTACCTGTTGCCAGACCAACGATTTAACCCAAGGAGAGGAAAGACTTCATTATTCCTTTTATCTCAGAAGAAGAAATTTAATAATATACTTCCAGGCTATCCCCCTGCAATAAAATAAATAAAAAATAAAGTAAAAAAATCATCATCTTACTCTGTATGTACTAAAGGTACATTTAGGTACACTGAGTAGATCTGCATGATTATGCTCTGAGGAAATTAAACCACAAAGTCTTGTACTTGCCTCTGTGGAAGTGCATATGCAAAGTAAAGATATATTATTTGCTTCTGATTGACAACTTGCTATTAGAAGAAATAACTGGAAGTCAGTCCGTGTTTGCCTTTCCCTGCTGATAATCTTTCTATTCATCTTCTATTCTTCCATGACATATAGAAAAATAATTTGAAAAAATTATTAACTGATAAATACACATATGCACATATACACATATCCATGTTTCCGTGTGAAAAATACTATCGTTTTTTCCTGCATCCAGAATGGGATATAATTGTTGTATATGTAACTTTTACACTTGTTTTTAAAATATTGTTAAGAATTTGTTTTTATTTTATACAGCATCCTAAGAAACAACTCTTGTATCAGGAGAACTACTGAAAATTGCTTTTTTTTTTCAATTTTACCTGTACTTGTTGTTGAGAATTCATTATTCTGGATAATCGGGAAAAAAAGCCCACTTCTTAGCTTGCATAAAATCAAAGGCAAGTTTTCTCAGATAGGAACAAACATGAACTTATGGGGGAAATAAGACCTTTTACAGCCACCTAACAGTTGTAAGGGACAGGTCAGAAGTCAAGAGGAGTCAGTGAAACAATATCTGTGGAGCTGGTCCTGGCCACAGGAGCAGCCACTATGTTCTTTCTCCAGGGGATGGCTGGACACATACCTGAACTAATTACTTCCATTTCCTAGTTCGTTAAATTATGAAATGACAATCCAGCATGAAGCATGGAGACTTGAAAATATTCCTCCCCAAACTGTGCTGTTTTGATGGAGGACTGGCTCATGATTTATTAACCAGGTACACTTTCTGACAGGATTTTAAGCATAGTGACTTTGATTCACACCTATCTCCATGCCAACAGAAAGACTTATAATCTGGTGACTGGAAATGTCACCAGAACATTTCCAATCGCTTCCCTTCCTGTGTCAGTATCTGGAAGTGAGACAAACAAAGATTTCTGGTACCCAGTTGTGCATCACAGAGGATGTCCACCTGGTTTAAGCTGTTGAAGTCAACTGCTAGGATGACAGGTTTGCTTTTGCTTTAAAACATCTACAAATTTTATGTTATAAAATATTTGCTAACAGTAAAACCAGTGTGTAAAAACCTTTTGCTGGTTTTTTAGTTGATAACTGTGCAGGTACTCATGTTATATAAACTTAAGGAGCAGTAATTCTGGAAATTAACTCCAAAAATTAAAACTAACAGTTTGGGTTCTGTCCCCAAATGTAACTAAAATATCAACACAGCAATTTCTAGACCACCTTGAAACAAACTTAAGGAATTTTAGGCTCTGCAATACACAGTGTGACCAGCAAGAGCTTTCATTGTACTTCAACTGGGACATGTTCATTTTCATTAGCACCTTCTGGTGCACTCAACATATCAAGGACTGGACTTACCCAACTTGTACAACAGACTGGATGAATAAACTATATTATTTTCTACGCAAATGTATTTCAAAGTATTTGTGTGGTAAATATAAACAATACTTTTTTATTGAAGAGCTTGGGAGTTGTGAAGGGTGGTGATTTTTTTTACTCTTTTCAATTTTATATATTTTTCCTTAGAAGTGTGGGAAGACATGCTTATGTCCAAATGATTTTCCATACTGAGAACTGAACTGAATTATTACTTGGTGAGATAACACTACAGTTCCATGGAATTCTTTAAAAACTTTTCCATGAGAATGATAGCTCAAATTGCTTACTTTAACGTGGCACTTGTTTAAATTTTTTAAGCATTCATTTGTTTGCTGCTTTATGAGTTTGTTTTCCTTTTTTTGGCTTCTTTAGGATCAGTTTCACAGCTAGTTGCAATATACACCATTAGAACTGAGGAATTGGAAAGGTTAGTGTTAGATTTAGCAACGCCTCAAGAATGAGAACCATTTTCCAAAAAAATCTGGAATACCCTCCCTTTCTCCAGGCTCTTTCACTTGAGGAGCTTTCCATGTCTATTAAAATGGATGTGTATACCTGTAATAGATTGCCATTCACCAAGAGTGACAGTGCAATCTCTTCTGCTTAGCCAGACTTGACCTAGAAACACCACGCATCTCAAAAAGCTGACACATAGCTGTACTAAGACACTGTCCGTGTCTCAAGTACTGCTGAGAGGCACAGAGGTTCAGATACAGTCTAGTCTGTGGGTTGTTTCACCTCATTAAAAATGGTCATTTGATTTCCCATTTCCAACCAGAGACATAGCACCATGCCTGCTGTGAAGCAAAAGCAGCAGCTGGCCAGGGGAGGGAAGGGCAGGGCAGGGGAGCGAAGGGAAAACGTTTGTTTGCAAACTTTTTAAAACATGAGCTTATTTGAAATGTTAACATTTATGTGGAAACAGTGAAGAACAGGTCAATATGGCTTGTGTCTTGAAGAACCTCTCCCAGTAAGCCATAGCATGTCTTTGTGAGGACAGAAATGAAAGACTGTATGAAATGCGTATATATATATATACACAAATATAAAATCTTTAGGATCTTGGTATTTCTGTGTTACCTTTTATTTGTATTTATAAGATTACTTTTATTTCTATTTGTAACATTCCAAAGAGAGGGAGCAAAACCAAACCCACAACGTCTAACACATGGAGTAAATCCTGCCAAGGCTTAGAGTGGCAATCAAATCGCAATCATAGCTTATCCCACATTGCCTAGGCGTGATAGCATCCCCAGTATCTGCCCTGCTTAGGATACTCAGGTCATTAGATACTCAGGTCATTACAAAATACTCCTGTCAATAAAAACAAGCACCCCAGAAGTAGTATTAGGTTTATCCTCCTAGATGATGGATCACACATAGCTTATTCTAATAATTTTCCATTTATAAATTACAGCAAATGCAGCAAATGCAGCAAACACTGTAAAAGTAAAACCAGACAGGAATCTTGCAGGTGAATAATTCCGGTTTTTTTGAGCATCTTTCATAGTATTTACTAAGCATTACTTGAATTGATTTAAGGTAATCCCAAGCAATACATTTGTTCTTCCTTCTCTAAAGTGAATCTGATTAGAAAGCCAGTTCAAATTAAGTTCACTATTTTGATGTGTTAAGTCTTTTTGTCACTCTCACCTCCCACAGTCTCAATCCCCCAGAACAGCATTATCAGCTGAGGTTGTATCAGCTTCTGCTGTCCCCTCACCACTGCTACAACTTAATGAACATGCCATTGCTGAACAGCAAGAATACAACCTTGGAGATGAACTCCACTGCCTTTCACTCTCCTCCTCCTCAGGTCAGCCTCAAGTAGGTCCCTCCTGAACTCTGGAAAGGCGACACCTGTTCTCCTGAGGCTACAACACCAAAGGCAAGTAAGTCCTCACTGAGTTTTCCTGCTTCCATACTGGTCTCTTTTCTGCTGCTGCAACTCACTCTTATCCAGGCAGCCACCCTGCTGATGTCAGGCACCATGGCCCAGCAGCAGGACAGCAAGAAGATTCACCATCTGTTTTTGGCTACAGCAGAAGCCAACCACCCCACTTCTCTGGACCTCACCTCTGCCTTTCATAAATAGACATTGTCTTTTCACCATATTTTTGAGATCTGAGAAGGAATTTGAAGAGGTTATTGGTGCCAGCCATAGGCAATACCAAAAGAGGCTATTGTGTATGCACAGATTTAATCTAGCTTCCAGACGATACTGAGCTAAACTGAAAACAGACCCAGGCACATCCTTATGGCCCTCTGCCATGCACGTCACTTCAGCTTCTGTAATGATATCTTCGGCAGGAATGAAAGCTGGAATGAGAGCTTATGATGGAGACACCCTGTGAAAATTTGGGCACGCCGCATACAGAATTATTTGTTTGTTTGTATTTTGTAATCCATAGTGCCACTGCACTAGGTGGAATTAAAAAACCCAAGACTGACTCGTGATTAATGAAAAGAGCTGACGGCTGGAAATCCCAGATTTGAATGATGACTCTCCCAGGTTTTCTATGCAACTTGAGCAAGCTCTTGCAGATGAACATTTCAAATTGATGACCTGGCTTTACCTACTCTGATAGTGTTGGTCTGTTTACCAGAGCTACTGAGTTTAGTTGCTGAATTTAAGCTATGCAAAAACTGTGGGTACTCAGTACCTCTGAAAATCAGGCTGCTGTTTTTCTTTTCGGTTACTAAATTGAGGTATATCTTAGTACAATTAGTAATTCAGCTTTGTAAGCCTTGTTCTCTGTTTTGATAAAATTTGCTGTGAGAAATCTTATATAAGCATATAAAAACTAAATGAATATCAAGTTTAAGAGTAGGAATAGGATTTTTTTTGTGTGTGTTTAACTGTGAAATGGAACCACGGATATTAACCTAATTCACCAAAGGCATTAATAAGCACAACCATTACATTTGTATATTGCTTATCTTCTGTTTGAGGTTCTCCAAGATCCAGGATCAAAGACTTTTTGATCAATTGAAACCATCCCCTGAGCCTATCCTTCACACCAATGATATCTTCTCTTTTTCATGTTCCAAGGATTGTCTTTCAGTCTTTGAAGCTAACCTGAACATTTCCTGTCATGTTCTGAATGGTATCATTCATGATTCTCAAAGGTAAACCAGACAGAAAACAGAGTTAAACAAGTTTGGAAGGCTAAGAGGCTTTAAAAAGAAAGACACTGATAATTGGAAAAGATAAATATGAGTAAGCAAAAGTACAAAAGACTAATTACAAATTTCATAAGAGAAACAAAATATCAGAGAGGAAATGTTTGAAAAACCAAAAATATCCAGAAAATCAATGAGAAATGGCCAGAATTAGTTTTGCTGTTTCGTTTTGCTTTTTAATTGTTGGTGCCTGGAACTTTGGAGGGTAGAAATGTCAATGTCAAGGCAAACAAAAACAACAGCTACCATATGTCCTTGAAGAAGATCACATAAGCCTTCTGACCAACCTCACCAATGTGAAGCAGCTAGGACCAAAGTTTCTCTAATTCAGTTCCTTTGTAAGGCCTTTTTTAAAAACAGCTGTCCAAACTAAATAGGGAAAAATCTGTAGAAGTCTATAACTCCTACTTTTGATTAAATTCTCAAAATCTTAACAAGAAGGAATGAGGCTAATATGGGACAGTTACAGTAATAATAGATTCATAGAGCTCCTTAAATCCATAAAAATTGAGAGGTCATTACAAAATGGGAATCACTTGACTTTACATGATCTTTGTAAGGGAGATGAGTATTGTTTTGACAAGAAAAAATTGAAAACTGATATGAGTCACTTTGTTAGAAGTTAGGATATTTTTACTGTTTATTTAATCAGAAGTTAACTGAGAACAGATCACAGTTCTGAACTAATGGAGTCTTTAATGACGGTGATTGAGTCACTTAAAAGAACAAATGAAAATGTTTGGCTTGCTGGAGATCAGTTTAACAAATATTAACTGGTTCCTTTAAGTGTTAATTTCTGAATATTTCGAAAGTCAAAGCAATACCAAAGTGTACGTCAGTAAAATAAGGTGCAGGAATGTAGGTTCACACTTAAAAACATCTCCAGACGTACTTTCTCCACTTGGACAGCAATAGCTTTTCTGGAAATTTCTGGAATAGGGTGTAGTCTACTGGCAAGCAAACAATGGTAATCTTCTGCGGCTGAAATAAATCTCAGCTGCATTTTCAATTCTAAATAATGGTATTCAGGATGTCTTAAATTAAGTAGGAAGTTTTTCACATTTAAGTCAAAGAGCAGCAATATTTAGCATCTCAAGCATGTTTGCACCAGCTGCCCAGCTTCTATACATAGAACCTTTCTTGTGGTGGAGTTTGGCAACAATAATGAATCAATTATTGTCAGACACTGACCAACAAGGTTGATGTTAAAGACCGTCCACATGGAAAACCAAGTTGCACTTACCGCTTTATTCACTTGTGTTCTAAAGTGTGGTAAATATTCCAGTTTAGACAATCCCTTGGACACAGGGTTTCATCAAGTGCTTTCTTGAACATGGCAAGGTCAAAAAACTCCCCTGAGCAGTAAGTCCAGCATGCATTGTCTACAGCATCTTGGTAATCATTAGTCTCAGTTTCATCATGTCATCTTCCACAGCATGGAAACAAAAGGAGCAACCAGCATCATGTTAATTGGTAAGAACAAGTTAAAAATAAGATGTCTGCAGTCTAGTGGCTGGTCTGTGTTCGGAGTACAATTTTACAGATTGTTAATTAACCATTCACAGTGTGTACTGTGAGGGTGTACAATGCATCTGTGTGATTTACTGACCTCAATGTCATTAGAATTATTTTCAAATGTTTTCATATGTTGTCCCTTAGGGATTAGTTGCCTTGGGAATCACTTGTATTATTTAACATTATTTTCCTTACTGACATAGCATGATCTTGACTGATAGCCTTAAATGGTGCAGGGGTGGGGGGGATAGTGTACTTTTTGATCATCAGTCTTACTCTGATGGAACAAAATTGCCATGATATTAAAGATAAGTAATCCTTCCCAAGCATATAGCCAAGCTTGTCATAAAGGTCAAAGCTTATATTATGTCTTCAGCAGAAAAAATAAAGATAGCAGCAATTAAAATCTGACTTGCATGGTGCCAAGGAGTGTGTACAGTGGCATAACACTTAACCTGGATATGGCATCTGGGCCTAAACACTACATATTGTTCTTCATAAAAATTTTTAGCTTTGTTCTCTTGCTGTATTGTATTACTAGAGTACACGTGGTTATTACAGATAGGCGCATTTATAATAATAATGGTTTTGTGGGAGTACCGTGTTTCCAGAAATCAAAATACAAAAACAAAGGAAAATGAACACATTTTCAGCTTTTAGGGGTATTTTTGTGTGTTTATTTCTGAAGGGGGCAGATGTATTTTGGTAATCTCTTTAAGTATATGGCACTCTAAACTGTCCCAGATTTTAATCAAGTTTAGTGCTATCACAATTTCTATGATAAATTTCAAGGAGTGGAGGCACTGTTGTCTGTAATTATTGTTCAAGTGTATTGATAATGGCTTTTTGGAGCAGTAGGCTTTTCACATACTAATACTACTATTAGTCATTTTTTCATGCAGTCATTTGTTTAGTGAAGAGATAAAAGTATTTATTATCCAGCAAAGTAGGCTACTTTTGCAATGATATGTGGGAGATCCACTGTAAATTGCTGAACAAAAAAAAAAGCAAACATAATGACAAATAACTAAGAGCATCAGTCACAAATAACACAATGTACTTGGTTTATTTTAGAACAGCAATTTTAATTCCTTCATAATTGACTTGTAAATTACCTTCCTTTTTAAGAAAAAAATGTACATCATCTGTTACTATCTGGGTTTAATACTTGGCTACGAAAAAACACCAGAGAATTAGGGTTAAACTGATTACTTGCTCTGCTGAGTGTAAGTCTGCCACTTTTTTTTTTGCAATAGCATATAGGTAGTTGCTATTAGCCAACAGAATAGGTCTCCTAGCTATAAAAATTCATTAGGTTTTCTCAGACTTCAGGGATAGGAACATTAAGGCATTCTGGCAGCTCTCATTATGCAAATTATTAAAATCTGTCTTATCTAAGCAGAAATCACACAAACTGTATTTTTGGACATTTACTGACTATTCTATCTGAATATAGCAAATTAATTCAAGGTTTTGGCTTTAGAATCTAAGGACCAAGTCTCTGTACCCAGGAGGCTATCAAGCTCCACTGGGCACAGCTGCAGGGCATCCCTGTAAATTCATCTGGACGTCCAGACTATGTAAAGAAGGGAATTTATACCATAGGTATAAATGAGTTCTCACCAGGGCTTTGCACAATACATGTCTTTCCTACGGAAAGGTTCGTAGCACTTCAGAAATCTCTTCTGCGCTTATTAGAGAGGGTGTTTCGAAATTTTCTGGTGCTTATTACATTAGTGTACGTCTAGTTTGGGAGTTTACCTGTTGTAGTATTACTACTGATTTTAAATGCAACGCTTCACTGATTGCTGCCTAATTTCATGTTGCTGACAGAGCAGCAAAGCACTTTTAAGTCATGTGGACTGAGCAAGTTTTCCTTGCAACACTCAGGAAAAAAAATAACCAGCTTAGTTGTGTAGATCAGTTTAAAACACCTCAGCTAAATACCACTGAAGGAAAGGGTACTGAAAGCTTGAGAAGGTATCACCCTAGCAAGTTTGTTCACATCCTTGGAATGCAAAAGGACTGTTGGTCTCTCTCCCATAAGGCTTATTTCTTGAGTGGTCTGTCGGGGAAAAGGAGAAACCACCCAGTGTGTTACTGGAAATGTCGCTGTAGGCTACTGAACCCCAGCTGGGTTCCTATCTGAAATGAGGAAATGATTGTGTCTGTCTGAACAAACCCTTTTTTAGCAAACCACCATCATTTACATTAAAAACAGCAGTAGCAAATGCTACTGCCTCTGCCCACTCCTGGTAAAAAACAAGCATACTTATGTTTTCGAAAAAAAAACAGGAAAAAATGATGCAGACACACAAGCACACACATATCTATACCTACGCCTATATCTATATCTATCTCTGTATCTATCCCTACAGCTATTTCCTGGGTTAGTGCAAACAAACCCTGACATCCAAGCAGCACTGGTAAGTGCAACGGAGGGCCTGTGCTGAGGACACCAGTTAGAAACAGCAGAGCTGCATCCAGGGCAAAGGGAGACAAGCTGGAGGGAACTGCAGCACCAATGTTCTTGCAAGAGCTGTTCATAAGCAAAGGCAGGAAAGAGAAGCCGTGAAGGAACAGCTTGTTGCCAATTCACAAGATGTCCTGACGTGGTACCAAAAGGAAGGAGCCAGCTGTAGATGTGAAGGCCCAAAAACAGTGACCTCCCTAGCTGGTAGAAGAGCCAGGTCATGGGGAAAAAGAGGCAGTGGATTGAAATCTTTCTTTCGTCTTAGAGAAACATGTTGCATGCTCAGTAAAGGGCAGCACTGATGAGTTTTGCTCTGCCAGGTGAAGGACCAGTGTCCTTTGGCACTGGCAGGCATGCCCATTCATGGCCTTATGTCAACCCTCGACCAAGGGTCTCTCAAAGAAAAGAGCAATCTTCACAGCCTGTAGCTCCCCAGGAGGTGCTAGAGCTCCTGTCAGTGTCCTATGGATTCCCACCACAAATATCAAAAGCAGGGACTTGCAAAGGTTTCTGCAGCACAGGCTACATTTCAGGGAGCTTTTCAGGTATCATCTGTTTTCCTGACCACAAAAACCACCTCTCTTCTTACCATTCCTGCCAACGTCTGTGCTACACTGATGCCATGTACTCATATATATGCGGATAATGCATTAAATTACTACAAATCATCCCCTTTTTAACTGTTACAATCCACTGGTTTTACCTGCACAGCTACTGAGAACTTAGGATACAAATATTTCCTCCTTCATACAATTAGTTTCTTCCACCAAAAAACTCTAAAAGAAGACCTTAAACCATATGCTTTAAGCATATAAACTCTAAAGTATCATGGCACTGAAGGAAAAATCAGAAGCTTATCAGTATTTAAATACACTATGAACAATCTCCTGTTGTGCTCCTTATTATGCCTTCCTGCTTGTAGGAATTCTGTGTACAGTGGCTAAACCCAATGCTGCTGAGAGAGAGAAACTAATTACCTGACAAGAGAATGTGTTCTGTGAAGTATCTAAGTGAACTCAAACCAAGAAAAGCAAGCCTTGGAAGGCCTGAAGTTTCAGTCTGAGGAAGCATGCAGTAAGGATTAACTCTTGTTTTGAATCTGCTAGGTGTGAAAAGCTGAGCTGTGACTTGCAGGAGAATTGTGCTCCTGTGAGACTGCTCTTCCTCATTCTCCTCTCTCCAGGTAGAAATACCGTGAGAAACAATTTCACAAGTTAAGCCCAAAGAGCAGTGTTTCTGTATGAAAAACTTTAATGTGGTACATCAATTTGCTTCATTATACATGTTGTGTTTGTGAACAGCTGCCTGTTCATTATCACCAAATATCAAATGACTACAGAAAACATACAAACAAACAAACAAAAAGGAATACAACTTATACTAAGGAAACTTAAGAGTTATGCTGCGCTAGCAGCAGATTAGCTGATATTCAAAATTAAAAAAAATAAAAAAGTAAAAAAAAAGAGAAGTAGAACCGAGGTTGTCTTTCAGCCTGTAAAAACTCCTACAAAGAAGGAGCTCTAACAAGTTAAACGAATTCTGAGTCTTGGATCTCAGGCCTAAGAGAAACCTTTAGCCCAGAGAAGGAGAGGATGGAAAAAGAAAACACAGTGGCTCAGTGCATTATTTGCCACAGTAGATAACAGAGGTGGAAAGAAATCTTTTCTGACTGAAGTTTTTAATCTAGAAATTACTGTAAAGGGAAAAAACCAAAAGCTACCATCTTCTTTCCATTATGAATTCCCAGAGCAGATATGTGCCTTTAGATACATGAACAAATACTCTCAGTTCTGGAATTTAAATACCTTAAAGTTGGGAACGAGGTGGACATTTGCTCATCTTCCATCCAAAGAGACATAAATTGCCTTTGCTCTGGATGGGCAGTGACGTTCCACTTCTTGTGATCCTACTTTGCGAGCATAAAATCTCGACATCCTATGGTGAGATCAGAACTGTTCAAAATGATCAGGCCAAAGTGGTCATGGACTAATATATGGTTGTAGGTCCCTTCTAACTCAACTTTTTTCCTCTTCTCTATTCTAATGCTGAAATTCAATCTTCTGCAAACCTCTGAAACAATCAATTGTTCAGATGACAGACACCAGGTAGAGAAGAGGAAAATCAGAAATTTTGAGGAGAGCTGCTGTCCTGTGCCCTGTACACACAGGTATGTAAAAACATGTATCATTCCTGCTGGTGATACTGCCAGAGAGAGTGCTTGACAGCATTAACATGGGCCTGTGGCTATAAAAGGAGCAGATTAACCGAAGGTTACCATATTTCTGCAGCATTCCTAGGCTGCCTATTTATTCAACATACGAACCTGGCATTACCTGTCTTACACATGCAGAGACTGGCCTTTGCGAAGAACAATCTGATCTCTGCAAAATGTTTTTCACTTTCCCACAGCACAAGAAGCAGCAGAGCACGGGAGTGTCATCTGCCACTGATAGATTTTTTCAGGCACCTTTGCATTTGGAAGGACAGGTGATGCCTCTTCTCAGTTTACACAAATGTGCATGACAGACTGATTTACTAGCAATGATGGACAATCCTGAAACTCAGATTTTCTACTCAACAAAACAGCCGTAGAAATCTGTAGCACGTTCACATACTGTACACAACCATATATGCCTTTCCCAAGCATTGTTTTATATTTCCTGTATCTTGGCTTGCAACCCCCCCAAAAAGGAACAGTAAGGGGAAAAACACGCCTGCTGTCTCTCACTAGTTCAAACAACAGCAGCTCTCAGAGCAAGGAGCAAACTCTGCTCAGCTCAAAAGAAGGAATAAAGCATTTAAATGGGGAACTATCACTTATGAGCTTATCCAAACATCCTCAACCAAAACATTGAGGAAAATGGATCTCCCAGAAAAAGCAAGAGATGTTTTCAATACAGCCATGCAATCTTTACCAAATCTGGTTATCGTCTGCCCTGCCCATAACAAGCCCATGCTCCTGGGTGGGGGTGATATAATTACTGCTTTCAGAAGATCACTCTAGATGTAACTAGCAGGGAAAGTATCCCTCCATATCAGTCCGAACTCCCCACAGTAGCAATCAACTAGCAGCCACTGCAACTCTGTCTTTGAATGACTTGGGCTTTTCTTCTTTGCCAACAGAACTACCTACTTGCACTGACAGCAAACATTGTCATGATAATTTTCTTGCTTGATGTGTGCTGATTCACTGCTGATGCAACAAGTGTGAAACCTGCAAGTTCCTTTGAAAACAGGCCCCTCTCAGCAGCACTGCAAACTCATTTTAGTGAAAAAAAAGAGTGGATTTCTCTAATGAAGTCTGTCCTTGAAATTTTGGCTGCCTCAGTCTCTAGGGGAAGCTTCTCTCCTTTCATGCAAAGTACATAAATTCCATTGGACAATTTGAAATGCATTAGCCATCCTGCTATGAGTAGGTTGGTAACACTTATTTTGGCATTCAATTCCCTTTTCTCTCTGTGACCACTTACCCTGACACTGGAATACTTTCAAAAAACGTATGAAGGAGCCACGCCATGCACCATGTCTGAATCGTCTAGGGAGGCTTTTTTCAGGCCTACCTTTTAAGAGTGCCAGCTGAGCTGGCACTATTATGAGTAAAATCAGAGAACTGTGCCTTACCTCTTTATAGTGAACACAAAGCATAATGCAATCCTAGGGGAAAAAAAGAAACAAACCTTCAAAACTCTAAACTGTCAGATCTCAAGACTGTTCTGCAGTTAATCACAAAAGCTAAAAAAATACAGTTTAGTGCGAGATGGTGCCAATTCAGACCTTCCGTCTCATCATATCTTCTTCCCTTCCTGTAATTTCTCTTTCACTTTCTTTGCTTATCCATGGCTCTGTTGTCTCCTTGTTTTAGGCTTTTAAAACAACGATGCCTTTATCTCTTGTAAATACAGCTGCTGTAAAAGACAGCACCAAAACTCAACTTTATAAGACTCAAAAATCAGTCCTTATTTTTTATGATCAGTCCACCCTCCTTTGGATTCAGTTCCTGTCTCCCACAGACTACTTTGTTTGCCCTCAATCTCCCCAGCCTTTAACACACCAATCAGAACTGGCCATGCTGAGGCTGACTAACACAAACTCTCCTCTAGCACAACTCACCTACGTTAGGAAGCCAGAAATTCAGCTGTGCCTAGGAGTGGTATTTGCAAAGTACATCTACATAAGCATCGTGATGCCACCCAGTCGACTGAGACAGTGTCCCTGCTACACATTAAACCAGTTCCTCAGACAGTGCTTCCCAGGTGCTTAGTCAGCACTGCTTCATTGGAAGGGCTGTGTCACTGACTGTGCTTGTGTCCACTTCAGTAGGCTGTGCCGTAGTAAGGCATTATTATACAGGGAAATAATTTTTCAAGCGCTTATATGACTAAAGACCATTAGCTTCGAGAAGGCCAATTTTCAGAAAAGGTGTACAGCTGGTAGAACCAGAATGCAAGTGAAGTACTTTTCAGAGAAAAGAAATCTTCTGTTTCTTCCTATTGCTTCCCCATTGCTCTTTCACGTGAAGCTACTGCATTTTCTGGGTTGAACTCTTGATACTAATATAAAGGACAAGAATATTTTTTTGACATCTTTTGCAAACACTGTTCTTTTCCTTTGCACCACTGCCCCAGCAATATAATTCCACAGTCTTCAAGAATAATTAAGACAGGACTGACTCCAAACCACTACTTTTCTAAAACCTGCCCTAATTTTGGTATGATTTTGTATCATGGATTTCATACAAAGAAAAATTAACTGTCCTACTTTCAATCCACATATAAGTGATGCAAATATGCTAGGAGATTTACATTTTATCATCATATATTAAATTATCTAGAGTAAGTATTTTTGCTTAAATTTATTCACAGATTGCAAACAGGTCCGTGTAATTTCTTATTCCTCAATCAATTAGACCAAATACTTTCCCACATCTTCCAACCAGCTCACAGCTGAACAATAAAATTTCCTTTTTTTTTTTAATTTCTACCCTGTTCTTCTCTCTGTAATGTTGTTTCCAAGTTGTTTTGCTACTGTTCTGAAATTGACAATTACAGAAAGACTTCTATGTTCTTACAACAGCCACACTTTAATCAAAGTTTTCAAAGCAATGTTCATGCACCTCGAGGTAATGATTCCTGATGTGAATAACTCAAAGAAGCCTCACAGCTCGGTTTAACACTTGCTTGACAAGGACGCACTGTTATCCCACAGCTGTACCATCCACTCAGGCTCCCAGACACAGTATGGTGCCACTCAGTATGTCCAGGACGCTCTAGAAACCCACGTTTCTCAGAAACACAAAAGTAGCTGCGTAGTTAAGGATGGAGGAAGCGTTATCACGCCTAATGATATCATCCTGAAACACACAATTATAGAATCTAAGGGGTAGGAATGGACCTTAAAGATGACCTAGTCCCAACCCTCTCTGCCATGTGCACGGATACCTCCCACTAGACCAGGCTGCTCAAGGCTTTATCCAACCTGGCTCTGAACTTAAATTTCCCCTCTTTCAATTTGTACCCATTACTCCCTGTCCTATCACTACAGTTACTGATGAAGAGTCCCTCTCCGACTTCCCAGTAGTCCCCTTCAGATGCTGGAAGGTTGCCATGAGGTCTCCACACAACCTTTTCTTCTCCAGACTCAACAGCCCCAACCTTCTCAGCCTGTCTTCATAGGAGAGATGCTCAAGTCCTCTTATCAACTTCGTGGCCCTCCTCTGGGCTTGCTCCAGAGGAACACGAGAACTGTACTCAGGACTCCAGGTGGGGTCTCACAAGAGCAGAGCAGAGGGGCAGAATCACCTCCTTCGACCTCCTGGCCACGCTCCTTTGGATGCAACCCAGGACTCGTTTGCTCTTCTGGGCTGCGAGGGCACATTGCCGGCTCATGTTGAGTTTTTTGTCAACCATTACCCTCAAGTCTTTCAGCTCATCCTTCAGCTCTTCTGGCACTGGACTAACTCGGGGAGGGGTCGGAGCAGGGCCGAGGAGATGGCGGCCGGCCTGCCCCGCGCAAGGAGCTTCCACGAGCGGGCGGCTCCGCCAAAGAGCGCAGACCCCACCCTGGGCCGCCACAGCCCTCGGCCCCTCCGCCCCGCCGAGAGCCGGGGCGGGGCGGGTGGCGAGGGGCCGGCGCCTCGGCGATCCCGGGCCGCGCCGGGGGACTGCAACGCGGCGTCCGGGCCCGGCGGAGCGGAAGGTGCGTGGCGGACGCGGCCCTGACTCTGCGGACGCGCGATGCTGGTGAGTGCGGGGAGGCCGCGCGTTGTCTGTCGCAGCGACGGCGGGCCGGCCCGGGGCGAGCGGCGGCGCGCCGCGGAGCCGGCCGGAGCGGGGCCGGCATCTGAGTTCACGCCGCGGGAGCGTGGCAGGGGCGGCCGGGCCCGGCCCCCCGCCCGCCTTTCTTCTCCGGGCGCGCTCCGGCCCCGCTCCCCCCAGGGCGCAGGGGTGCGCGGGGCCGCTGCCCGAGCCCGACTCGTGATTCCGGCCGGGGAGCCGCGGGCCGCGGCCGGCTGGGCCGGGGAGGCCGCCGTACTGCGCATTCGGAATGCATCGCCCCCGTCGTGGGCGCTGGGACGGCGCCGGCCCCGCGCCCCCGGAGAGATCTGCCTGTCCGCTCCTTCCTTCTCTGCCTCCTGCCTGCCCCGGCCCTCCCTGCCCTGCCCCGTGACCGCGGCCCCCGCGTGGCCGGGGCGGCCCCGGTGGCTGCCCCTGCCTTTCCGTGCCGTCCCGGCTCCTCTCAGAGCTCGGGCCCGTCCTCCCGGAGCCCCATGCCCTCACTGTGCCCCTCCTGGCCCCCGGCACTGCCCACCCGAGCCGTGCCAGGCTCGTCCCAGGCCTCTGCCCTCATTTTTCCCTTATGAGCTTTTGTCCATAACCTCACCGTAAGTGTTTAAGGGTGTTCACCCGCTTTCTGTCCTCCCTGTCCTTTTCTGTGCCTCTTCCTTTCACCCTGTTGTATCCCAGCCATCCCCAGAGCCCCAGTGACGCTCAGGTCTGTCTAGGAGCTGTTTGGTTTTACCTAGAGAGATTCCCCAGTGTCCCCAGCACCATCCTGGCTGCTGGGGGTTATTTGCCACAGTTCATTCTAGTCACCTTCTCCAGGTTTGTCTTGCTCTCAAGGACTGTGCACCAGGCTTCTCCATGTTGCCTCCTACTGTTGTGGCCTTAGCAGAGAAGGTGCCCCCTGTAACCTTTTGTTTGTCTGTTTGTGCATTTATCGCCTCCATCCAGATGACTACTCCTGCAGTTTTTGTCTTTTTAAATAATCACCTCATTTGTTTCCCAGTTACTTTGCCACTGAAATCTAACTGTGTCCTTATTGGGATCCTTTCCCCATCCTTCTTACTTCCTCTTCTAGTTCTATTCCAACACCATGATTATCCCTCTACTACCTTTCCCCTTTCAGTTTTCTTCCTCCCAGTAACCATTTCCTTCACCATGTTTTTTTGCCCTTCTGATCTTACTTTCCTGTCATTAGAACCTTCCTTGTGATCTTACCTAATACTTTTTCCTTTCCACATACTCCTTTCCTTTGTAGACTCATATACTGTCTCCCTGACTTTGTATTTAAATCCTTCATCTGTGCCTTTGAGGAGAAAGGAATTTAACCCTAGGTTATCTGTGTACTTGTCAGCACTAAGAGGGCAGAGATGACTTAACTTGTTTTACCTTATTTTAATTTGTTTTGTTACTGACTTCCTTGGCAACCTGGTATAGGTGTTCATATGTAATCATATACCCCCGCCCTAAAACACACACATATCCTGGTGCTAGTCAGGGAGGGAAAAGTCTGTATTGGAAATCCTTTTGGCAGGACTGGGAGGAATGGTCCGTGTGGGCCAGAAATACGTAGTAGCCGTGTCACTTGAATTAGGCCAAATAATGTTTGTAATACCATATTGTGAATTGGTACTTAGTTGATGTGGAGTGTGTTTGGGATGCATCCTCTTTGGGAAAGTAGTAAGATAATATATAGGTACCTAATTTTTACTCACAATGAACTGCTGTAAGAGTGTGTGCTAATGGTTAGGTGTCCGTCCATGCTGCATCGACACTTTGTGTCTTTGATGGTGACTCGACTAGAAAGAAGTCTTTTCCCTCTGCTTTGTACCTTCTCTTGTATCTCAGTATTTGTTGTCCAACTTCTTATTTTATGTCTTTCTTAGCCACCTTGGGTCTTAAGATTGGTTACATTTCACAGTCATGTCACCACCATGTATCTGAGGTGCAGTTGAAACACTGGATCTACTTGTCCCATGGAGGCAGGATGAACACATTTGATTTCAGGAGTAATTTATACACCTAACTCGAAACCCCAGGTTTGATGCCTACCGTTAACAGCTTCATATTTTCTCAGCTGGCTACACACAGACCCTAGAAACTTGACAGCAGCTCAGAACAACTGAACTAGGCTTCTGATCTGAATTACCCCTCTGGCGGAAACTTTCCATTGCCTAGATAGAGATCGTGTAGAGAATACCTAAATTAGGCATATGCTTCCTGCTCCTTGGCTGACAAAATAGTTGTGCTGGTTTAGCTAATGATTCTTCTTCCACCTCACTCCTTTGTACACTGGTTTGAACTGGCCTTGTAACTCCGGCCTGTTACTGAGACTGTCAGCTTGAAAAAATCACATTGCTTTAATTTAAATAACTTAAATTCATTTAAGCAAAATGGATGCACATCCTTATTTAGATACTGCTTTGGGAGTGACTTTTTTTGAATTTAGCTTATTCTTAGCCTTGTTGAAAGTTCTTGGATTTTAGCTGTATTGTTATGAAAACAATACTGAGTCCTTTGAGAAAGTTTTCTCAGATATTCAACTTAAAATTTTTATCTTACATGTTACAATCTCTGAGTCCTTCTTTTCATCTGTAGTGTTTCTTAAGTAGTGCCTAGGTTAGCATAGCCACAATTATTTCAGTAGGGCCCAGCTTAATGATGAGTCATATCCTGGTTGTCAGTAGTTGTGTGAATTGGGAATACCTGGAATCTTCTCCTAGCTACTGGGAAGAGCACTAGTTTAGGAAACAGTGTGTGTCCCAGTGGGTAGTTTTCTGTCACTTTTCTTTTTACCCACAGAACTGCTGATGCCACAAGAGTAAACCTCTTCATGTTGCTGCCTTACATCTTCTTATAAATGCTACAGGTCAAAATCAAATACATATTTTTTTAACTCAACCAAACTTTGACTGCATTCCACTTTATATAATGCAGTGTTTTTCAAGCCCCTCTTTATCTATGAGCCTCAGAGAAATAAGTGAAGGCTACTGTGAAAATAGGAGAATAGTAATTGTTTTGCACTTCAGGAAACTGGTATAGAGTCATATGTAAATTTTTTTACAAGAGTTGGTGTCTCTTATACTTTATCTCTCCAAAATTGCACTATTATCTTTGCCAGTTGTATCCTGAACTTGTAAAAAGAAGCAGGTGATTCTCACCCTCTCTTCTGCTCTCATGTGACCCTGCCTGGAGCAGTGCATCCAGCTCTGTGGCACCCAGCACAAGAAAGACATGGACCTATTAGAGCAGATCCAGAGCAGAGCCCCAAAAGTGATCAGAGGGATAGAACACCTCTCCTGTGGAGACAAGCGGAGAGAGTTTGGGTTGTTCGGCCTGCAGAAGAGAAGGTTCCAGGGAGATCTTATTGAGGCCTTTCGGTATATAAAGGGGGATTATAAGAAAGATGGAGAGAAACTTTTTACCAAGGCCTGTAGTGAGAGGACAAGGGGCAAAAGTTTTAAATTGAAAAAGGGTAGATTTCAATTGGATGGAAGGAAGAAATCCTTTATTGTGAGGATGGTGAGGCACTGGAACAAGTTACCCAGAGAAGTTGTGGATGCCCCATCCCTGGCATTGTTCAAGGCCAGGTTGGATGGGGCTTTGAGCAATCTGATCTGGTGCAAGATGTTTCTGCCTTTAGCAGAGGGGTGAGAGTTAAGTGATGTTTAAATGTCTCTTCCAACCCAAACCATTTTATGGTTCTTGAATAAACTGTGTAACTTTGATGTGGTGTTCTTCCAAAAACTCAGGAAAAAAATGTAGATTGTCTTCTTTTCTTACCCTTTTGATTGTTCTGGTTTTGGAGTCAGAAGGTTCACTGCTGTAACTTGGTGTAGCAGGCACAAGGCATTGCTTGACATCAATACTAAGAATAAAGGGTCGAATACATTTTCTCTGATATCTTTGTAGTTACCACTAGATTTGAATATCGGTTCGATACCATTGACTTCTGTTTTTCTTAAAATTACATACAGGTGTTCTAAAATGCTCCTTGTCTTTGGATTTCAGTAGATTTGCTCTGGTTAATGCTGCTATATGTCTCAAGTTTGGTGTTATTGTGAAGGAGAAATGGAAACTTTATTTACACATAGGATGGTGAGGACCATGATGATGTAAAGTCCTTGCAGTGTGGGCAACTTCTCACTCTGCTCTAGTAGTGCACTTATCTTTTGAGGACACACATATGCTTCTCTTCTCCCATTTTTTTGGAGGTACTGGTGGTTTTGATACTGGGACCCAGATGTATTCGATTCATTAATGTACAAGGTAGACAAAAGTTAATTTTTTGAACTTAAAGCAGGGATCTACAAGAATTTGGGTTATTAATAATTTAATTTCAGCCCTAGCTGAACTCAGAAGCTTCTTGTTTGTATTTTTAATTTGCGTGCAATGTAACTTTGCTTTTTGTTGCTCTGTGTGTTTAAGTTTGGACAATATCTTAATGTGGATTAGAGTTCAGAACTAAGGCTGCTGGTGTGACCTTAGTTCACCCTGTTTTGCTCTGTAATTTAAACTTAATTTCATATGTAAATTTGCAAGGTCCTCTAGTCTCACAGCAGTGGAGACTGTCATCTGAAAGCTTTACCTAAAGTTTGGAGGATTGAATTAGGGGAAAAAGGAGGTGTTATAGGAAATATACTATTTTATTAGCTGTTAGTGTTTTCATCTTACTGTTCATGGTAATAATAATTTCATGGGGAAATGCTCTACTTGCTTCTTGGTAGCTAAAGGATAAACTTTTCACAGTACAATTCAAAATGCTTTTTTAGAATGCTTGCATTTTCTTAAGAAAACAGATTATTCTCATACTGTCCTTTATTCAGAGGTAACTTTGAAATAGTTTTGTTATCTCTGAAAGTGTGCCATCACCCCTTTGCTAGGGTGCCATCACTAATAGGGATAGTATAAAATCAAAATGTGTATCCTTAGGTAATTAAATTGATTTCGTTAGATTCTGATGCAGGCTTGGATTTAAAACTTAATGATGCAAGCTTAATCAACAAGAAGGAGAACATAAATGTGACTGCTAGGGATGTGTGTCAATTTTAACTTTTACGAAATTAAGTCAAATTTTTTCACTTCTGTACCAGAGGTGCCTGTTGCAGTTATCAGAGGTCAAAACTGATTAAAAGTTTGGTGAAAACAGTAACTGAATTTAAGCAGAACTAACATTTTGTGAAGTCTAAATCCTTTACTGAAAGTTAGGGTTGTTACTATTCAGATTGCATAGTTGAAGCATAGAAATTACATACAAATCCCTTTCTAGACTTTAATGAGAAATTTCCCATTCTTTTTTGCACTGGCTGTGTAAGTGAGTACATGTGCCTTGTCAGTATTTAGGTGTCTGGAATGACTATATGAGAACTGAACTGTTCATTGCTAGCAGTGGTTGCAGCATTACACCATAGTAGGACTCAAGATCGCTAGCACATATATCTGTGCACTTAATGTAGACCTGATTTAAAAGAAAAATAAGAAAATATGGAGGGGGCGGCTTTCGCAGGTCATGATTTTGGAAATGAATGTGAGTAACTGCAACAGTCCTTGATAGTTGCAGTCTAGTGAAACATTAGTATGAAGGTGAATATAGGAGGAAGCTCTTCAGTATTTAAGCTGTGCTATTGTGGTATATTTGAATGTCTGAAAATATCAGACTGTTTGCAAGATGGATTGGTGTGACCATCATCTTTATTTATAAATTGAAATGGAAAACTGCATTGCCTTGATCAGATGAGCTCTTGCGAAAGTACCAAGATGGAAGATGCGGTAAAATTAGCAACCTATTGGGAAGAGATTCCAGCCAGAATTGTTTTATGCATGTTAATGTTGGTTTAAAATTGTCGGTATGAACTGCTGCCTACCAAGGGCATGGGAAAACTCTGTATGGAAATATTTTTGCAGGTGAAAATTCCTGTTTGTGTCTTAACAGGTCAGTATAAAAGTGTGTGTTGTGGTGCACTGAGTGCTGTTAAAATGGTGGGTGATTTGTATTGTAGTTCAGAGGTGCTGTGGGTTCTGGTGAAGGTCATGCTGTGTCTGAAGCAAACTGTAAGACATACCAAGGTTTTCTTCGTGGAGATCAGTAGGATCATGGTGTTTTAGCGTATTAACTTGGATTTAGTTAAAGTTTGATGTCTGGTAAGAGCTTTTGGGAAAGCAGTTATGTGTAAGAGTTGTCCTTGCAGGATCATTAAGGGCTCTAAACTGCCTCCCTGCTGCTGCTGCTTTTTTTCTTATTTTTTTTTTTCTTTCTAAGAAAACAAGGTGTGTTATTCTGTCTTCTTCTTGGCATGTTGGGTATCTAGCTTTGAGTTTTTTCATGGCTTGTCCTCCCTCATTTTCCTTTTCTGCATCTTCGTAACTGATTCAAGAAGTGTATCTTCATGTGTGTTGTCCTTCAGGGCTTATGCTTATTTGGGTTTTGTTTGGTTTTTTGTTTGCTTGTTTCATTTGGGTTTTTATGCAGGTTGTATCATATATATGATTTGAGCCAGAAAGAGAATGGGAATACTCAAGGCCCTTTGTTTTATTGTGGTGGTTTGACCCTGGCTGGGTGCCAGGCACCCACCAAAGCCACTCCATCAATCCCCTCCACAAATGAACAGGGGAGGGAAAATACAATGAAAAGCTCATGAGTTGAAACAAGGACAGGGACAGATCTGTCATTGATTACCATCACTGGCAAAACAGACTAGACTTGGGCAAATTAATTGAATTTATTACTAATCGAAATTAGAGCAGGTTTTGCGAAGTAAAACAAATCCTAAAAACACTTTCCCCCCACCGCTCCCTCCTTCCTGGGCTCTACCTCCTGCCCCCCAGCAGCGCAAGGAGACAGAGAATGCGGGTTATGGTCAGTTCACCACAGGCTGTTTCTGCCACTGCTCAGGGAGAGGAGTCCTTCACCTGCTCAGGTGTGGGATCCCTCCCACAACAGACAGATCTACATAAACTTCTCCAGCATGAATCCTTGCCATGGGCTACAGTGCTTCATGAACTGCTCCAACATGAGCCCTTTCCATGGGGTGCAGTCCTTCAAGCACAGCCTGCCCCAGCGCATCTTCCACAGGATCACAAGTCCTACCAGGAAACCTACTCCAGCATGAGCTCCTCTCTACACGGGTCCACAGGTCCCTGCCAGGAACCTGCTCCAGCATGGAATTCCCATGGGGTCACAGCCTCCAGGCATCCACCTGCTCCTGTGTGGGGTTCCTCCAAGGGCTGCAGGTGGATCTCTGCACTCCTCCATGGGCTTCAGAGACACAGCTACCTCACCATGGTCTGCACCTGCAGGCTGCAGGGGAACCTCTGCTCTGGCACCTGGAGCACCTCCTTCCCCTCCTTCTCTACTGACCTTGGTGTCTGCAGAGTTGTTCCTCTCACATATTCTCATTCCTTTTTTCTCTGAGCACGTATACTCCTTAAATTTGTTGTCCCAGAGGTGTTACTGATTGTTACATCTCTGATTGGCTTGGCTTTGGCCAGCAGAAGATCAGTGCTGGAGCTGGCTGGCATTGGCTCTGTGAGACATGGAGGAATCTTCTGGCAGCTTCTCACAGAAGCCACCCCTGTTGTCCTCCTGCTACCAAAACCTGGCCACACAACCCCAGTAAACTTATGTAAACCTTTCTTCCTTCTCTTCAGTGCGCTCATGTCTTGACTTGATTCTCTTTGTGTGATGTTGTTCTTTTCCTAATCTGCTGCCTTCCTTTTTCTGAAGTGTAAAAGCTGAGCATGATCAGTGTTTTAAGGAGGTATGAAGCTTATTATTACTGCAGGGCCTGTATCCTTTTTGTAGCACAGGAATATTGGAGCCCTTAGGTTAGAAAGGACATTTCAGTTTAGGAGTAATCTAAAAACTTTGTACGTAAGGATTGCTTCATCAATGACAAAGTGAGCTCTCTTAAAGATGACCAAGCAAAACTTGAAAAGTTTTGTCTGTACAGTTAAGTATGTAGTTCCCTTACCCTGTTTTCAAAGTTGATGTGGTAAGACTACTAGGAAACTTTTAAAGCTGAAGGGATTGTTAATATTGACCAAAGTTTACTTTAGTGGCAATTACAGAAGGGAGAGTTTTCTTTTATGGAATACAACAGCAAACCTTGTCTAATCTAGATCTAGCCTTCGTTTATGAGGCAGCATGTACATTTTGGGTTTTGGCATGTTTCAGGGTTTTTTTTGTTAGCTATTGCATTACTGTAGTGAGATATCTGTTAAAAACTGCAGGTCAAGGAAGACAAGGGTAAAGGAAGAAATAAAGGAAAAATGTTAAAGAGCTAATAAAAGAGTGGGCAAAGAGAAGTGAAAAACTCCCAAGTTTCTTGATGCTCTTCTGAGGAAGAGTAATTTATGTTTTGGAAAAATCCTTGTAGTCAGGCATGCAGATTAAAACCATGTTATTTAAAAAGGCTTTTAGTGAACACAATCATGCATAATTTAAATAAATAATGCTAGCGTGAAAACTATGATTCCAAGTTACTTCCGTATATTGTGTTTAAATTTGAAAATAAAAGTGAATTTAAGTGTCTTTCTAGCTGTGAAAAGCATATCCAGGCTTTTGTTTTATTTTTTTCAGCTGACAACTATATCATTGGCACAGGAAGTAATGTAGGAATGTATTCCTTATAATGCTTTAGATACCATTGATCAGAGCTATAACACATACAGGAGAGGGTGTGGGGAGAACACTGGAGCCCTAAACTAAGTTGTTGTTTGGGAGGTACAGTAGTAACTGCTCAAAATTTACACAAATTTACATGACTTGGTCTGAAATTACTGGCAAATTAAACGTACTTGCTTCTACTCTTTTTTTTTTTTTTTTTTTAATGCTGCACAGAATGTTTTTATCACCCAAAGACAACTTCTGGAAGGGAGGAGTGTATGCATGCATACATCTCTGCCTTTTTCTCATAATGAACTGAATTTAACTCTCTTGAAAATAAAATGAGCTAAAGCTTTTCACACTACATGTAAATCAGTATTTTGTAATAATACAGAGGAACTGAACATTGTAATTTTCATAATTTGTCTCTTAAATATCTTTATTGGAAAGGGAGAAAAGATTCTAATATTTCTCTTCTGGTACTGATGTGATTTCTGGAATAACCAATTTTTCACAGTAGTTGTGTCATTTTGCTGGGGCACTGTGAAAATGTCTGCTATAGACAGATTCTCCAGATGTTGAAGTGCTAAGGATGTTACACTTCCTCCTAGTCTTGCTTTAAGGACTGTGTCACATGCATAAACTGCCTGTCTAGTTTATATTATTTTATTTATATTTAGTGACCTAAAATACTTCTGGACAGAAATGTGAGTGCTAAATAATGTTGCATGCAGGACCATGGGCCAACTAAGCTGTGTTAAAATTTTGGGCTCATAATGGTAACCTTAGCTGGAATCAAGTAAACACAAAATTAATTTGCAGGTATGTGGATATGAAAAGTGTCTTTGAAATCATAAATTGTGAGTGCAAGTGATTTTAGGGACAAAATAGAATTACTTCTCATGTCTCCTCTCCATCAAACAGATATGCGTTGGAATGAAGGTTACGTCCTTTAGGAGTCAAGAGACAATTTTTTAACCTGGAAAAAATTTCCAAGAAATAGCTTATGCATTGTGAAGACAAAGAAGTAAAAGGTGACAGCAAACAGCTTTTAAATCTCTCCCCACCTTGTACTTAAATATTTATACTTTTGTAAGTATATACTTATATAAGTATACAAGTATATACTTATATATACTTCTCCCAGCACTTACATGTAATTAATCGTGTAGATTGTATCTTACAGGCTAACTAGCAGCAGAGGGAGATGTATTGTTGTTAGCTCTGTACATTGCATTTGCATGCCTTTTTAAAAGGCATGTGTTTGCATGACTTCAAGAGGAATCTTAAAGCTGGTTTGTAGTACGGGTCATTGGCAGTCTCCTATCTGTGAAACTGTCCCTGTTTGGTAAGAGAGGATATATGAATGTTAAATTGATTATTTTGGGTTTGGTGTTAATTTTTTGGTATGTTTTGTTTCAAGCTTAAAGCTGAAGACAATAAATCTGCCTTTGAATGCTTACTCTAAGGCAAAACCAAACCAAATGTTTTGATATGGTAGTACTTAAGGGTCACTTCAACTATAGCCATTTTGAAATTTATGTGAGCTAGAGTATAAACTAGCATTCGATATCTTATGTTGTTTTTAAAGTAATACAAGAACAAGCAAACAGTTTGTGCTAGACCAAAGGTTTTGTTTAATGTGCTTCTGTTTTAGTTTCTTGAAAATACTTGTATGCTTGTGTCATATAGCATTCAATCAATGTTGAATATCTTGGGTCACTTGAGTAGTTGCCTTGGCTCAGTGTAGTGGTAGCAGAGACTTTGAGGGGAATAAAACTGTTCAGGAACGTTATTGAGTGTTGCCGTTTGTTGAACACAAGAGCATCTGTTGAATTTCTGGATCAGACTTGGTGAAATACAGCAACAGGAGAGCAGGATAGAGTAAGTTAGAGGAGTCAGGCTGGAAAAATGGGGAGGGAAGAGCTTGCAAAAGAAATGTCATGCTGCATTTTTAAGGGTGTGACTGTATTAAACTTACTCCTTTTTCTTGTCTTTTGAAGCCAAAGATTAAACGTTCGTTATGCTTTTTTCTTTCAGCACAGAAAGATATTTTGCTTTTAGCAGCCATTAAAGTGAACATGGTTCACTGCCTCAGTTTTTACAAAAGTTACCAACCTGCACCCACTGTCCAAATGAACTAGTACTCTGTTTTTGTTACTGAGAAACTAGCATTCAGTTTTAGAAAATGAATATGAGGCAGTGTACAGAGATGAAATTCTGGCTTTTTACACATGCCTGTAAACTTTGGAAACTTCATAACACTAAAGGTCTTTGAACTTGTTTTTAATGACATTATTCCACAATAGCTTACTAGTGAATCTTGCTTCTCTTCTCTAATGTGTTTGTTTTCAGTATGATTAAATCTGGTCACCTTAGCTCATGCTATTATACATGACAAGAATGCTCTCTTCACGTCTGAAATTAGACAGGAGATAAAATACTTGGAAATTACTAAGTCTAGGATCTGTTCCTGTCTGTGTCTTTTAAAAAATGCCATCTGGGCTCTTGGGTCAGCCGGGAAACCTTGCTGTGGACCTGTAAGTTCTTTCTGGGCCAAGAAGCTGACAAGTTCAAATTCTATCTGTAATTATTGAAGTAAACTACCTTGAAATCTGTAATTTAGAAATAAGGGGTTGTGGGAGATTAGCAGGTGATGCATAGGCCTTGGAGCAGTGAAGCTGAAAGTTTTGTTGTATTAGGACACAAAAATGAGATACTTAAGCAGATGGCTTGAGATGCTGTAAATCTGGTGGAGTTTATTATGTTTTGTAGATAAAAGGGTTAACTTTGGCATTTTCCTAAAGGCCTCTTCTAGCATACAAATCATTTTCCTCGTAGAGGATACCTAAAAAAATACTCTTAATTATTAGATTATCAATGAAAACAAAACCACTGTTTTCTAACACAATGTGTTTCCTTCCATATGAGACTTGTCATGATGTGTATCCCCAAGTAATGAAAAAGAGGGAATAACATTTTCTTCAGTCCTTCGAGGCTGTTCTAAAGTGTTACCTCCTTTTGTTTTGTTTGACTGTTTTAACTGCAGTACCTGAATGGAAAGATTGGATGGTGTTGAACAGTCATATTGCTGCATCACACTGTGTGTATATTGTCTGGAAACTCCAGGGGTAATTTTTTTCAAGTAAATATAGTTGGCCTGAAGCTGTAATGAAATCTGGATTCTCTGTTCCAGAGCTACAGAGGGCATGTTGCAAATTGGGCAGGTGGTCTTATCCTTGAAGCAGGTCAGCAACAAGTCTGATCTGTTTGGGCAAGAAAGCACAGTGATGGTCAGTTCAAGACCAACTTGTGCAGAAGTCCTGCCAACAGCACTTTGCAAGGTGAGAGATCCCACTGATGTAAAGGTTATGACTTAATGACGAGGTTTTAATTCACCTGTAGCAATTCACCTTGCTCTCGGCAGTTGTGCATGGCCTGGGCACTGAGAAATTGAACTTAGGAACTCTTTCTCCCTCTTTTAAGTTTAGCCATTGGGAAGGTGGGTGAAGAGATGCAGAGTTACTACTGTGGACCAGATTTGACCTTCAAGAATTGTTTGCCTAGGAAAGGATTTTTTGTGTGTGTGTGTGTGATACACAAAAATAGCACTTTTCACATTAAATACAATTTCAGATTTTCACTGGGTGTTTGTGTATAATAACAGTGGTGCTGAGTTACATAGCCTTGTTTTACCCCTTCTCTTTCTATACGTTTAATATCATAACTTAGTTTAACCACTAAGTACAAATGATTGCATTCATAAATATGCTTTTGTAGTCAAAGTATTCCTATGTATTGAAACTTTATTCCTGTTAAGGTAATATATTAATAATTACCTTACTATTTTTCTGCACATGAAAAAATCTGCAAAAAAAATTAATAGTAGCTTCATCTATTGCTCTATTTCGTGGTTGTATTAACTAGTAATTAACTGGAAGAGGTAAATTATTTGAGCCTAAGAAGTGAGATGCTGTCATTCTGCTGGCTACGCTTTCTGCTAGCTAACAAGGGGTTGGCCTTTTGTTATAAACTTTTATCCAGCAGTCAAGTGTTTTGTATTAGGTACACCAAAATGTGTTCACTAAAATACGCTCTAAATCTAGGCTGCTTGCTTTTGGCAGATTGTTAAGAGAGCAACAGTCAGTTAATTTTTGCACACATTCATGATAGAATTGCAGATTTGTAACTGTGTCTTCTCTTCTGTAGAGAGTTCAAATAGTACCAGATTTAAGGAATCAAAAAGTTTCTGCTCTCCTGGATTGTAGACATTTAATTAATTTTCTTGCTTTACATTGCAATGCTTACTTATGATCATAGTCCAAGATTGTGGGTGTGTAACATGCACAGAGTATTTCCCTTAGTGGAGGTGAGTGGCAACTCCTGGACCTTTGTTCTTCCTGGTTTTCATTTCTCAGTTGTGAAAGTCCTTCATCATTAGTACCACAGCAGGTTCGATTTCCAGAAATTAAAGAAGTTAAATACAAACAAGGTATCATCTAGTTTACACTTCAGCATTATGATGCATTATTCTCATCTGTCTTTAATAACGACTTTGCTGTAATTACGGAAGGAAAACAACAGGGATGAATTTTAGGTGTGTGTTTTCTAGATATATATTGATTGAATTCTTGTTTTTCCACCTAATTCTCTGAGTAATTGTTACCCATAGAAAAAGAAAAATTAGCTACATAAGCAGTTGTATGTCAGATTAAAATGAGACAGTACTTGTTACTGAGACTGACATAATGAAAGTATTTCTCTGTGTATCTACTTAGAGCTTGAGATTTAAATGCTTACAGGTAATGGGAAAGTAAAGGGCTATTAGGAGTGGTAATTTCTGTGTTCCTGTAGTAAGACAGTCATTGGCTGAAAAAAATGAAGAAATGTCTTGATCTTAGCTGGTCTTTTTAGGGTCCAGGAGAAAAGGCAGAAGAGAACTACAAATAATTGGGTGGGGTTCAAGGAGAGTGTAACACAATACTTAATCTTTAAAACTCTGTGAAACCTGGAGCGGAACATGTAGTAGCCTGGAAGTGGCTGTGAGAAAGCACCTCTGACTTACTGTAGATCCTGAAGGAATATCTTTATATTCTGCTGTCAGAAGCCAAAAACAAATAATAGGATTTATCTAGTCTTGACCTATACTGTCTTTGAAATTATGGAAGTGTTCATATGAGCCTTTGATGACAGGTTTATCTTAAAGCTGTACTGTCTATAGAAGAATGGAAAAACATCAAGTTTCATTGTGTTCTGAGTATTTCAGTCAATGAGCTCTAGGGTACAGAATAACAGGATGGTTTGGGCTGGAAGGGACCTTTAAAGATCATCTAGTCCAGTCTCCTTGCCTTGGGCAGGGACACATTCCACTAGATCAGGTTATTCAAAGCCCCATGCAGCTCAGCCTTGAACACTGGCAGGATGGGCATCCACAACTTCTCTGTTTCAGTGTCTCATCATCACCCTCACAGTAAAGAATTTCTTCCTTCTATCCAGTCTAAATCTACCCTGTTTTAATTTAGAACCATTGACCCTTGTCCTGTCACTACAGTTGCTGGTAAAAAGTCATCTTTCTTATAAGCTCCCTATATAAATGGAAAGGCTGCCGTAAGATTAAGTTGGTCCTGACTTATTAAAACTCTTATTTTTGGGCTAATTTTTTTTATTGTGCTACCATCTTTGTTATTTTTTTATATCTTAATTTTGTTGCTTTGATGGATAAGACATGATTCCATGTTACTGGAAAAATATTTTTATGGACTTCTGTAAAAATGGATCTTCTTTGCTTGATGTTTTTAGTGTTCCCTTCCACGTGACTGTTTTCCTACCCTGTCATTTAATGAAGTTGATGAATTGATATCCTTTTTTTCACTATGTCCCAAACTATGGTCACTAAGACTCATTGGAGTAGTACATTTTCTTAGTTTCTGATTCTTTCATTCACAGTTCACACACTATTTATTCTGTGTACTTCCCTTAGTAGTTCCTTCTTCCCACCACTTTTGACTGCATGTTCTCTTGCTGTTAAAATTACATGAAGGAAGTGGTGTTCTTTTACTTAGCAAAGAAATCAGTGTAAGCATGTGTTTACCGGATGGAAAAATTCTCTGCTTCCAAAATACCTTGGACTTTCAGGTTACCTGCAATAGAATCTCAAGTCTGGAGGAGTTACTGGTAACTCTTTCTTTCAAGAAGAAGTTATTTGTAGTATCTTTTGGTTAATCTTTGGTATTCATTAGGATGTTTGTTAAACAATGAGCTACCACAGAACCTGGAGTTGGAAATACTGGAGTTTTACTGTTGTATGGGGAGGAAACACTTCTTGATAAGATAGTGATTGCTGCTTGGAAAGATTTTTACTGTTGTGTTTTGTTAATAGCATTAGGATTTTGTTGTCAGCTGCCCTGACCTAAGTACCTGCAGTCTTTGGGCAGCTCTGGGCACTAACTGTCCCATTTTCTAGTGGATTGCTGAATTGCAAGATTACATTCCTTGGTTTTGGTATTTCAGATCTCATCTTGGATTTCTCATCTATGTAATTGACAATGTTTCAATGAAATAATTAATTTTGTATCCTTAATGTGAATGAATTCGGACTGTCATATAAGGTGTGTATTTTCTTTTCCTCTTGCAGGTTATCTTCCTGGGAAACATCACTTCTTGCATGTAAAGAATATCTCACTGAGTTGCCGCAACTGAGTTTAGAATGTTACTTGACTTGTGATTCTGATGGAGGAATAACCAGATCTCAGGCTGCTGCACTGGAAGACTTTACAGGAAATACAAAATGTCATCGAATAGGAGTCAGAACCCGCATGGACTTAAACAGATTGGTCTTGACCAGATATGGGATGACCTTAGAGCTGGAATTCAACAGGTTTACACCAGACAAAGTATGGCGAAATCCAGATACATGGAACTCTACACGTATCCTAATGCCTGTGACAGTTAGTACCCTGCTAGTAGATTAGAGATAGCTTTTTACTTCTCAAAACTCAAAATTGTTTCATAACCATTGGACTTAATGGCTTTTAAGAATACTTATTTTTATTTTGAAGATTGGCCTTTTCTATTAAATATTACTGGCAAATAAGCAGGAACATTCTGTTATTTGGAAAACTGACTTCCATAATTATTATGGCTACCTCTGTATTTCAAGTTTGATTACTATTATTTTTGATAGAGCAGATGTTTAAAGTGATTTTATTAATAGGCGTAATTTTGAGTCCACAATACACACAAAGAAAACAGAATTTTTTTTTCCTTTATATGTTAGTCTCTGGCATTATGCTGCAGGTCTTAGTGGTAATAATGTCCAGTTACCTGAAAAATTTTTCAAATGTCATCCTCAAAGTAATATGTGTCCAGTGGATTTCTCTTTAATTCCTAGCTTGCATCAGAGAGCTGTTTTCCAGTATTTTCCCATTCTGGGAGTGGTTATAAGATGCTAAAAGGGGGGTTAACATCCTTGTGTGAGTGTGCTGGAAGATTGTAGGAAGCTTTTAAAGATTGTAGGATCTTTTAAAACTAATTTGAAAGAGACACGTGTCTTGTGCTATATTATAGCTTCAGTGTTTGACTTAAAGATTTTATTTAGAAAGTGAGAAATTCTTTTCCATTCCACCTATACAGTGGCATGTAAAAGGATTTGGTGAGAAACCACCTTTGTTTTGCATCTATTATGTTGCATTGACTCTCGTAACCTTGTATTGCTCTGTAGAGTAAGTGCTGCTTGAGAAGGTGGTGGTAAGTTGTGGTAAGTAAGAAGGTGGTTGCTAAGTGTGTAGACATATGATAGAAGTGATGACTGAATACATTTCATATCTTCCTTTGAGTAGTTCTGCTATTTTTCTTTATCAATTTTTAGAGTTGCTTTATTTTAACAAAGTTGTTGTTCTGATACATAAACTAACATCTAAAGCTGTTGTTGGCACTGAGTGCAGCATATGAAATTTTAGTCTGTGTTAATTTTTTTGAAAGGACAGAGCTTTTATAAAAGAAGGAGGAGCTTGAGGGCTATAAAGCAATCAATTCGGCAGTTCCTTGGACTTTCTAAGGAGGTAGAAAAGTTTTTCTGTACATGTAATCTCAGCATCAATGTGTATTCTTACCCATCTGTGCCTGCAGAATCTGTGCTTCCGGAGGTGGTGGGAAGAACCCTGATCGGTCTGCTGAGTGTTTCTAGGATACTTCTTTAATAGTGATGGGAAGATGTAATAACATTTGTTTCGGGTCAGACCTTTTACTAAGACTTAAAATTACTGATTTCTTGCAGCGCTAGGTTCAACATTGTTCTTGACTCAGTGAAACCAGTCTGCAAAAGTTGAATGTCTGACAGAAACTTGTCATGTGGTAGAACCTCTGAGAGAGTTTTTTCTTCTGAGTGCCTTTAATATATCCTTGTTTGTGAGGTCTGTTAAGCAGGGCAGCTGAAGGCTAGGTACTAATTATAATGGTAAAACACTTTTTTTTTTCCTCTCCTGATGTTCTCAAATATTCTTGGAATGAAGCTGTAAAAGGGATATACTGTCTATTAACTACTAATTTTCTTCCCATTGCTTCTTCAAGGAGTGGTCGGGTTCAAAACTAAAGACTGTTTTTGTTACTTTCATAAGTGAATTAATTTAGTGGATAATTTTGTTGGTCAAGTTTGATTTGTGGATTGTCAAGTTTGATAACTCAGAATATTTGACACTGGTTAGGCTGAGGTTTTCATCTACTATGAAGACAACAATGCATTTTGCATCCTATACCATGTGCACATGTTCAAAAGTTGTGCTTAAAAGATTACTGTCCTTTCAAATGCAGTAACTGTAACATAGTTGCTCAGTCTTTGTATACAGCAAGTCCAGTAGATTGATGGACTTTTATTTCAGGAAGCTCTGCCTATTGAACAGCCTAGTTTGGAAAGCAGAACAGATGCGGATGAGTTTCAGCTGCAACTGTAATTGGTCTGAAGATCAGCCCTACTTAAAGGATGCTAGGTCTTGTGCAGTGGGCACTTCAGTCTTCACTCATCCTCTTTTGTCCTTTTCCTCCCTTCTCATCCCCCGTTTTTTCTTTTTTTTTGTCAGGGTATGAAATGGATTCAATTTCATCCCTCTAATTTATAAGCAGAGGAGAACCATGCATACAAGCAAACTTGCCTTTAATCCTGTATCTGCTATTAATTTTTCAGTCAAAATTGATTGGAGATGTAGAAGGTTTTATTGTGCCTTGGTCAAGTGCATCTGGAAAAGAATGCAATTCAGATGTTTGTATCTCTATCACACCTGCACTAATTTTCTTTATTCAGTGTCTCTTTTTGTGAGACACTAGAGTCAATCTCTGAGTACAGGCCAGAGTTTGTACTTTAGGTGGGGGTTTTTTTCCCCTTCA
Organism: Manacus vitellinus; assembly: GCF_001715985.3. Classification (NCBI taxonomy): domain Eukaryota; kingdom Metazoa; phylum Chordata; class Aves; order Passeriformes; family Pipridae; genus Manacus; species Manacus vitellinus. Next base: position 5,793,001 of record NW_021940535.1, read on the forward strand.
TTTCAGTGGGAGAAGAAAGACGGTTATTCCAGGGCTTTTCTAGATCTGAGAATACTGAGGTGAACTAAAAATCTTTCCTCTCAACGGTGGTTACCAAGGTCATCATCCCTCCTTTTTCTAACTAAAATTTATTTGTGCTTTTGATTGCAGGATGCGGGGGTTTTTGTCAGTTTTTTTGTCAGATCAGATGATCATCTGTTTCTTTCTTGTGTGTTTTGTTGTTCTGGTGTTTGGGCTTTTTTCCCTATATGTGGGATTCTTGAAAATGAAATCTGGATGCTTTTCTGTTCCTTACCCAGACATCAAGTAATTTCTAGTACTGAAGTGCCTGATAGCTCCTACAGCAGTAACTAACATCATCTGACAGCCTATATTACAAGCTAGCATAGAATTATATGCCAAGCATTGACTTCATGCAGAAAAGAGAAATAGTCAATAAAATTAACTAGATTTCTCGGAACAGTAGATCTAACAGCACTACTAATGTGAGTGAAGGGCCTGTGTACCCTATTTTCAGTTTAGTGACAATTAGTTTATAGGCTGTGAGCCACGGGACTAGCTTGTTAAAGTCAATGTTAGAGCAGTACATATAGACAGAACATCTCTCAGCAGCATTTAGTCTATTTGGAGGAAACTTCAGTTAGACTGTCCAGGAGAGGACTGTGTTTGTGTGTAGCAAGTTGCCAGTTTCTTTTTTGAATTGTTAGTTGAAGACTTATTACTTTGTTTACTGGAATTATTCTTACTTAACTTATTTATATTGCTGTAAGTCACTTGTCTTTATGGTCACCTCTTCTTAATGTCACCTGGCACGGATAAAATAGTCATACATCTTGTGTTATTTTCTTTGTTTTTTTTTTTGCCACAAGGTAATGCCTGTTTTTCGAACTAATCTTATGGTGAGCCTGCAGTTTATTTTCCTGAGGCCTCGTGGTATGAGAGGATGAATTGGGATTTACTTACATTTGTATTTAAACTTTGCAGTGGAGAGAATGAAAGGATTTTGTTAATTTTCTTGTTTTATGTATCTTAAGCAGATTCGCAGACCAAGTACTAGACTGTCAGAAAACTTTCCTGCACTATTAAAGCAGCATAATTTTTCACAGTGACTTAGACAAAAAAATTAGTAACTTCCTAAAATACTTATTTTTTTGTCCAAACACACATCAACTTACCAATTTTCAGATATGAGTGGTGAATGGAAAGATTAGTGTTGTGCTTCTATTTTGTATGTGTGTACTTTTTTTGAAATGCCAAAATTACCGTTTTTTTACATAAACTCAGTTTAAAGAAAATTCAGTTGGGAAAACTAAGACTGTTTAAAGATTCCAAATGCCATTAATTTACAACAAATAAGATTTTTCTTTACACGAGGATATCTTAAAATCTTTTCATTGATAAGGATAGTTTACTGTACTGTGGAAAGTGTGGTGTGGTTGTTTTGCTAAGACATAAAATGCAGTGTCCAGATTGTGGTGTCTGGATTGGCTTTCAGAGTCTTTCTAATGTGTACATAAAAATTACCAGTGATACATTTGAGTAGTTGTTTGGCATAATTATCATATAGCTCTTATGTGAAAATTTGAAGTAAAATGACTGAATTTACTGTGACTTAAGATTTGTTCAAGTCACCTGTAAATTGGATTTTTCAAATGTGTTTTCTTATATTATTCTGTTATTAGCCATCATTAGTAATTATTTTCAGAATAATTTTTGAAGTATTTTAAGGTTAGGCTGTTCTTTTACATTTCATTATTTTATGAAATCCTTGTTTCAAAATTTGCTTATTGTGATTCAATTTTTTTTACTTATTTACTTATTTTAACAAAGAGGTAGTTACTGATTATCCATTGGACCAAATGTAACTAACTGTACATCACAAAAGGTTACTGTAATTGTTTTATAAGGTGGGATTTTTTTTTTCTCAGATATTGGCAAGTGGTAAAGGAAAATGCTGTGTTAAACATTAAATAATTCAGTGTAGTATGCTTACATTTTAAAACTACCAGATGACTCAGGATAATCTGTCTGTTCATAAAATAGAATGTATAAATATAGTTAGCAATTTTTTTGCCTCTGGATAGATTCAGCACCAGTAGCACATGTTGCCCAGTCAAAACCATGAAGCCCTTCTTTTGGCATCCATTTGTAGTTGCTTCTATTGCAGTCCTTTTCCTAGTGGCTTTCACTTGAATTCCTGTATTTTAGTAGGATTTTTACTCAGCACATGCATATTAAAACTGTGAAAATCCTTATTTTCTAATCACATGATTCTGTTGTTACCAGGCAGCATGGTATGTTCTTGTGGGGTTTTTTTGTCTGAAGAGATTGTTATGCTTTTTCTGATATTGAGAAGATACTGAGCTGTTAGGGCATGCTTTTTTTTTTTTTTTTTTTTTTAATCTTGGAAACTTCCACTTTCTCTCGAGTTTCTGTCACTCTAAGACATCCTTTCACTTCAATGTCAGATTGTTTAAGGTCACTTTGGTGCATCAAAGCAGCTTCTGCTGTCTGCTAGTATTAGTCTTGCTTACTTTCAATACCTGATTTCGTAGCATTTATCCCGTGCCAGTTAGGGCTTGAAGGTAGAAGTAAATGTATTTGTTTACATGTTTGAAGGGTACATAACATGCCTTTACATGTGTGGAAAAGTAGGTATCATTGTATGGATTTGTGTGTAGTTACAAAAATGGCAGCTTCAGTTTGAAAGAAGGGCAGAATATGTTTATATTAATCATTTCCCTTTATGTCCTCTTCCACAGTGATTGCTTGCTGTTCTACTTTGCTTTTTATAGTAACCAATAATATTCTGTACAAAACCAACCTCTCTCAATGCAACGAAAGCTAAATTTAAAAGCAACCTCAGTTACAGTGGATCTTACATTTCCTGGCATTAAGACTGTGCACTTTGTTTATGCATTTGGCTTTGAAAATTTGTGTTTTTCTTGTAACTCAGTGCTTCTCTGTGATTCTTTTGAGTTTATGCCATGAAGAGGGAAAAAAGAAGTTATCTATTAGTCTTCAGATAGCTTTTGCTGGAAGTTTCTCTGATCTCAGACTTGTAGAAATGTGTCTGAGCTGAGTTATGCCTGGATTTTCATAGCAGCTGCACAGCTGATGCTGTAATAGCTCCTTCGTCCCTGCCCCAGTCCTTCCCTGACTAAAATGGTTTGACTGAAATGGGATGGTTGAACAGCAATTGTATCAAATCTAAATACTTAGATGTATCAATTAAGTCTAGAGACTTAATTGCTTTGTAACACAAGTGGTGAATGTGTGGGGTTGGGGAAGGGATCTTAATTTGTTTCTTTGTTTGTTTTCTTTGAACTGTTTTGTGGAGGTAACCCTTCCTTACTGAATGATGAACTGAACATACATAAAATCTCTTGATGATACCTTCTTGAAAAGAATGAAGGTTTCTGGGTTTTTTGTTTTACTGCTGCTCCTCACAAAGCTAAAGTGAGTGTTTAAAGCACTTGTTCTGAAGATTGATTGCTTTTTGACAACCTTATAATTTCAAGAACTTTTGCAAAATTCCTTAATCTGTTTGGCTTATGAAACAATAAAGTCATGTAGGTATGTCTCTTAGCAGCTTTACTTATGCCCGAGGTGGCTTTGTGAGGTTCACACAGCCTCATCTTCTGGATTTCAACAGAAGTTGAGTGGCTTTAATTTAAAGAAAATAAGTAAAGCTGTTCTTTAGTAAATATAATAGGCTGTATTGTTTGTATTAGAAGTGGTTTTACAAGAATACAAAACTTCCATAATCGTTCCTAGCAATTTTCTTATCAGTATTTTCAGTAACTTTCTGTATGGTGTTCTTGCATGCCTTTGGTGTGATCTAGGAAAAATACAAATTTTTCACAGAAGTGGAACTAATTTCAACTTAGTCTAAATTTATGTCTAAAACTGATGTTTATAATAAAGAGACTAGACGTAAAAACAGAGAAATTTTGGTAGAGCATTCAGCTTTTGTTGTTGTTGTGGGCTTCCTCCTTTTAAAAAGCTTAGTTGTCATTTCTCTCTGCAATATAGTTTGTGCTATGTTGTGTTAATTCTGCTTCCCTTTCAGTTCCTTCAATTTTACATATCTGTTCCTCAACAGACTTGCTTCCAGTTATATGAATTTTTCATAGGAAAATGGAAAAACTGTGGGGACCCAGCTGTACTGCTGAAAGAGGAATCAGTTATTACCTCAGCAGAACTGTTTTCTTTTTTAAAAATTTAAGACTAAGGACTCTTGCAAAACTGAGTAATTTGCACCCATCAGTGTAAAGTCTGACTGCTTTCCTGTTGTGTGTTGAATTACAAAACTGATAATTTTCCTCATATAATTTCTTTTTGCAGTTGCTCTTGGACAAAATTAAAAAAAAAAAAGCTGTATGGAGTACTTTGGTACTTTTCTGGGGAGGAGAGCAGGTTAGAGCTGAGCATGGCATGCTCGAGCTTGTGTTTTGATGGCATACTTGCCCAAAAAATATATGGACTGTTACTGAGAGAGCCTGTTTCACTTCCCTTGTGTGGACACAGAAGTTCAGATCTGTTGAGCAAAGGATCTGGGAACAGGGACAACAGTTAGTTGTAGTGGTGGTTACTTCCCTAGTCCAGATGACTGATGGCCTGCATGAGCTCTCATGCTACTGAAAAAGCAGGTGCCAAGGAAGATCTCCAGGTGGGTTGTGGAAATGGTCTTATACCAGATGGCTTGGAGGCATGGGATTTTTTTTTCCCCTTTGCTCTGCTCACCTTTAGAAACTGAGCCAAGGAAGTCAAAAGTAGTGTCAATTATATTGATGACAAAGGTGGTAAAATTAATTTGTCTTTGGCTAGTTTTTGTATCCCATTTCAAAGAGTATCGTAGGAGAATAACATTCTGAAATAGATTTTTCGTCTTGAACAGCACAATGCTGAATCATTTCATAAACTTCCTTGCAGTCTTCTTCCTTAAATTTTAATTTAGATAAGTAAATGTAATTTCTCCTTCACTGTAAGGAAGGTGTAGAGGTTAGAGGACATTGGTCTCGATCTGTTCCTCCTATAGATGGTTTGTCTGCTGGGCCAAATCTGAAGTTCAGCAACCAGAAGCTTGGGGACCAGCACGGCTTCACTGTGGTGCAAACTATTCTACTGATGAATTTACTTCTCTGCTTATTGTAGTTGGAAATTGCTATGCAGCATTGTGCAAACACCCACAAAAAAGTTTCCTGATAGCTGTTTGTATATGTATATGGCTTCTAGCATACAAAGCATTGAGGGGATTATTTTGCTTTCTGCAACCAAGAATTCTTCTCATAGTGTTCCCCTTGTTATTCTGAGATGGACTGTCATATACTTTGTTGTAACAGCACAAATCTGATTTTGTTTTGAATATGTCAATCTTTCTGTCAGTGGCTGGCTTTAGCAGATGGGGACACAGATTGTAAACAAAGTGTGAGAGAGCATTCTTTTAGATGTAGTATGTCAAAGAGTTATTTACACTTGCAAACAGCCTTCTGCACAGGCAAACTAACTTCAGTGTGACTTGTATAGAACAACTATATTAGAGAATTTCAAAAGTGCTGCCTTGAACCCTTTGGGTAGCAAGTCTCAAACCAGAATAAAAGACAAAGATGGGCATTACTGATATTACTTTTGTTCAGCTCAGAGTTGATTATTGTCAGGGATGGACAAAAAGTCTCAATCTCTCTCAGTATTTACTTCACAAGGAATCCTGAGTTTAATAGTAAAATGTATGGAGTTAGGAAAAGGCTTTTGCCTTCTAACCTTGGTCTTTATTTTTCTGAAGGTTGTTGTGATTATTTGTAGAGGTGAACAGAAGGAATATTTTCGTCAGGCGCTACTCTCAAAGCTGCAAGAATTACCCATCATCTAGACAGTCTTCATATTTTTAGGCTTGCTCAAAGCTACTTGGGATAAGAGAGTTAGAGGAAGAAGGAAACAAGTCTGTCAACTGGGTATTTATGAATCAGCCCTAAGTTCCTTGTATCATGATGGAGAGGTTTTCCATTTTAGATAAATTTATAGTAACTCCTTTAAAATTAAACTCTGAGATAAGCCCTGCTTTTCTTGTTTCTGGAAATAAAGTAAGTTGCGTATCTAGAAAAAAATTGTTGTGCTGTGTGGTGTTCCTCACTCGAACAGGGAATTCTGAAGTCAAAGTGTAGATGGTAATAGTAGCAGCAGTACCAGGGAATTTGAACAAACAAATGATTAGGAGGTAGAAAAAATCATTAATGTCCAGGAAATCAGTGGCTGATAGAGATAAGGGGCTGATTAAAAGTTCAGTTGCTTCAATTCAGCACAGATGAAGTCTTTATGTTACTTGTTGATACCATTGGAAATTTAGTTTTTTGGCACCTGGATGAGATAACAGATAGGAAATGAAAATATGCTTTATGTTTTCAGAAAGGGTTAATCTTAGACAAAGGGCATTTCTTCTTTGCACAGAATGCAATGGCTTTCTGAACAAGTATGTGAATACAGACCATGAGCAGTCTTTCCTTCCAGTTTGATATGAAGACTGTGGGCCTTGTTCCTGATGGCATGCAAGATACTCTGATCATTAAACCCAGTTTAAGGGTATGATTTGTCTATGAAGCTTTTTTTAAAGTTAATTACAAGAAAGTTAACTGGATACTGTAATAATTTTTTTTTACTTGAGTTTACTATTTATTACAAGCAACTCTGTTCACAGTGACTGTAATGTGTCATATATCTGGGGTTTATAATTCCCTTGGGATTTGGTTGTGCTGATGTCTTCCACTACATTGTGATGGAGTTTCTGAAAGGAAAGATAAAAGTCAACTCTGTTAATTTCATAGTATGTGTTGTACTGTGGAAGAAACCTGTCTGGTGGTTAAAGCTGGGTCCACTTGTGCTAAACACAAGTTAAAACCAAATTAAACCTTCTGGATTGGTTAGTACAGTGTTCTCTAACACGAGATGTGATTCAAAAGCCTGCCCTTAGACTGTCAGTAGAAGCATGAGTGCTCAGTAGCTTTGTTCCTGTTGGCTGATTGTTTGCTGTGTGAATCATTAGGGTGATTTTTGTTGTCAGATCTGAGTCCTCAGCAAGTTCTTTTAGGTGCTACCCAGCTAATTTATTTTTCTTGCATATGGAGTGATTTCTTTCAGGATGCTTTCTTATTTGAAATGTTTAGGGCAATGTGACTTCCTCTTAATACTTCGAAAGAACTCTGAATATTCGAATGTTTTAGGTCAGAAAACTGAGTGTTTTCTTGAAATGTTATATTAACAGTTCCAGGCTGTATTAGTGTAAGAGGAAAAATTATTGCTACCACTTCTTAGGGTTGTCTGCTGCCTTTGTGAAGCCTGGCTTAAAGGTGTGAAGAGAAAACTTCCTACCCTGGTATGGTCCTCAGATTTTTCAGGTAAACAGCGATGAAGTTGCAGCCAGAAGTCCGAGGGTAATCAACAGACACTTCAGGGCCTTGGGATGACTGATTAAGAGATCAGGAGTGCAAGTACTTTTCTCCTCTCTCCTTCAGTTGCAAGGAATAAGAGAAGAAACAGGAAAAGCTGGCAGATCAATACCTTGGCTCCAAGCCTGGTGTCATTGACAGAATTTTGATTTTCTTTTTTTTTTTTTTATCTTGGATTGGTTTATACGACACCAGGCCTGTTGGCAATAAACAGGATACACCTGTCTCAAAGGGGGGAAAGTGTCTTTGCATAGCAGGGCTCATTGAGAGAGCTTTAAACTAGATTTGAAGGGGGAGAAGGATGAAACCAGGGGGCAGCACCAACGTTTAAGGGGTAGCATGCTAGTGAGATCCTTCAGTCTGCCATCTCAGTTGAGGTAGGGGATAGAGATCCATGTGACAGCAAAGACAAAAGGGTCACTGATATGTTAGAAACCACAGAATTGCCTGGTTGCGTAGGAATTAGAGCTTTTCACCCTGGATCACCCTGGGTTCAGTAACCCAAGTGCATCTGTGTCAATGCATGCAGCATGGGCAACAAACAGGCAGCCAGTCACAAATGTTCTTCCCCAGGGCTCAGTACCAGCACCAGTTCAGTGTAATATCTTCATTGATGACTGAGACGAGGGAATCAAGTACACCTTCAGTCAGTTTGCACAGGACACCAAGTTAGGTGAGAGTGTTGATCTGCTGGAGGGTAGGAAGCCTCTGTAGAGGGATCTGGACAGGCTGGGTCAATGGGCCAAGGCCAGTGGTATGAGGTTCAACAAGGAGAAGTGCTGGGTCCTGCACTTCAGTCACAACAACCCCAGGCAGCACTACAGTTTGAGGAAAGAATGGCTGGAAAGCTGCCCAGCAGAAAGGGACCTGGGGGTTCTGGTTGATAGCTGACTGAACATGAGCCAGCAGTGTGCCCAGGTGACCAAGAAGGCCAATGGCATCCTGGCCTGTATCAGCACTAGTGGGGCCAGCAGGACCAGGGCAGTGATTGTCCCTCTGTACTTGGCACTGGTGAAGCCGAAGCTCAGATCCTGTGTTCAGTTTTGGTCCCCTCGCTACACAAAAGACTTTAAGGTGCTGGAGCATGTCCAGAGAAGGGCAACAGAGCTGGTGACAGGTCTAGAGCACAAGTTCTGTGAGGAGCAGCTGGTGGAATCACTGTCTCTGGAGGTATTTAAAAGACCCATAGATGTGGTGATTAGAGAGGTGGTTTAGTGGTGGACTTGGATGCACCAGGTTAATGGTTTGACTCATCTTAGAGGTCTTTTCTTACCTAAGCAATTCTATGAGTCTGTGATTTTACACTTAAATGTTGAGATTATACTTGTAGCCTAAAATTGGGTTCCATTATTTATTTATTAATCTTTTAAATGTACATGTTTCTCACCATTACTACTTTCCAGGTTTGTGCCCTGTCTGCCAGTGTTAAGTGGACAAATCTTTTATAAAGGATTGTGTTTGAAAGAATGCAAAAATATTCTCTATGTTTTCAACTACTGAATGTTGCTTGAGGGTTAGTGTTGAACTTTCTTCCAGTTCAAATGAAAGCTTAGGTATTTGTAGAAGGCCAATATAATACATCAAATAAATTCCATTTAAATGTTGAAAATAACCTTATCAGCAAATTCCACTGCTTTGTTTTCTTGGTGATCTTGTTAAGTAAGTGTTAGGTAAATTTGATGTTGAGGTTAGTACTTGCAGTGCTCTCAGCAGTTTTACAGATTTCTACTGCAGATAACTGCTGAAAATTACTTCATTTTCTTAGCTTTGGTATGATTTGATGTGGCCTAATGCATCTTGTAATGTATTATGTTTAAGTCATATAAGTAACATTATTGAAATGAATGTAGTTTTTCATTTTATTTTTAATGTCTTACACTGGTACGTATGTGTTCCTTAACGCTCCTGTCAGTCATGTTTATAACTACTGTACCAGTGTACACCAGTCTAATCAAGCACGGGGAGCTGGAGTACCTCCTTCTAAATCAAAAAAGGGCCAGACACCTGGAGGTGCTCAGTTTGTTGGCTTGGAGTTGTACAAACGGCTAAAAGAATTTCTGAAGAACTACTTGACAAATCTCCTTAAGGTAAGATGGGACGTGAGATTGATCTGCACTTGTAGTAAGTAATAGGGGCTAGGTTGAGAAAAGCTTGTATCAACAAACCTAGAAGTGTATGCAGCCACTGGAAGTTAAAAAAAAAAAAAAAAAAGAATAATCTTGAAGTCTGCTTTTGTCTCCATTAGCCACTAGAATGTTTTGTAGGCTTTACCTCAGTTGCTAAGTTGTACCTGTGAGCTGCTTTTCCCCATCAAGCCAAAACAGCATTCCTGTGTTTTAGAGAAGTACTGTTACCTGCCATCTTAAACTGTCTTGTATTTTAACATTATCCAGAATGTACTCATGGCTTTATTCCCTTGTCCATTCAGGCTGTAGAGGTCCAGTTTGGAAAGACACTTGAACTTTAAAATTTTATCTTTCCTTTTTTTTTTTTTTCTTAAGAAAAGGAAATATTATGCCATACCTGTTTTCTTGAATGTGGAGCTTCATTTACTACCCATTTACTTCATTACTACTTCTCTCCCATCCACACTCACTGGTTTCAGCTCCTCAAGGAGCAACAGTGGGAATGGGTGGTACATTTTATGGAGGTTGTCATTTTGAATGCGTTACCTGGTGCACCCATCAGTGTCACTGCTTGATTCTAACATAGTGGCCTCATGCTCTCTCCCACAGGAGGGACAGGAGTATTTTCTGGACCTTTGTCTATGTTGTGCATTTTTTTCCCAGCATTTTAATTCCAAAATCTCATACTGGCTTTGTGCTTTATTAATGTAGAACTAGATGTATTAACACTTATGTTTCCTATAAATACATTGCATGGTGTAGATTAATTACGCAGTCAGTTTGTACACCCTTATATATCTTGGTTTTACCTTGAAATTGCCCAACAGTACTGGTAAACTGTTGTTATTTTAGGATGGTGAAGATTTGATGGATGAGAGTGTGCTGAAATTCTACACTCAACAGTGGGAAGATTATAGGTTTTCAAGCAAAGTATTGAATGGGATATGTGCCTACCTCAATCGACACTGGGTTCGTCGTGAGTGCGATGAAGGTCGTAAAGGAATATATGAAATTTATTCAGTAAGTAGCTTTTTGAAGGGAGCAATTTATCTATTCCATCTGTCATGTTTGCATTATCATCCTGCAGATTGCTACTTGAATCCTGTAGGAAGTTCATAGAAGTTGAGCAAAGTGGAAATCTCCCTTCCTTCCATACTCCCACCCCAGTATATTTGTAAAAATTCCAAGGGTCTCAGCCTGTGAGATGTTCAATCTGCCTTGTATGTATTGAGACTTGCAGTATTAGACTGTTGAGGGTTGTCTGTCTGAATATTTGCTGCTTATACCACTGTCTGTGTGCATCAGTGTGGCCTTGTCATTCCACTTAGAATTCAGCCAAGTGTTTCAAATACCAAATGAAGAAGTAAATTGCAGTTTTTTTCTGATGACTTCAATACATCTCTTCAAATTTTTTAGCATTCAAGCTGCTAAGATTCAGTCAACATTTGGTTTGTAGTGTAAGTTATTTTGGTACAGTTCCGAAAGATTGGTATGTGATCTTGATAAATTTTTTTGTAATGTAAAGTAATATAAATAAGAGAAGAACTTAGCAGAAGTACTGTATCTCAGATAACTAAAAGTTTGTTGTTTGGGTTTTTTAGAAATGATAACTATTGTCCTTGCTGGTGTAGCATTAGGAAAGTGATTTACTGCTTCTCTAAAATAACTTTGCATATAGTAGAAAAACAGTTGGTATCCTTAGTTCCCTTCCTCTTAACTTTACTAGCCTAAAGCTAAGGGACTGTATCAACCTGGAAATTGCCAAGAAAAAAAGCTGTATATTGTCAAAGTAATTTCCTGGCTTTGTTAGTTTTCACAGTTGGCAGTGGATCTCTGTCAGAAAAGGCAGAGTTAATAATAAAGCAAGTGGTAATTTAGGTGTGAAACAGTCTTGTTGATTGAGAAATGGGTGTGCCAAAATACAATAATTGTAAAAGTTCTGATTATTTAGCATACTATATCAGCTTTCTTTAAGAAGTTATCCTGCATGTATATGTGTATATGTAAATATTTTTATTCCATCTTTCACCTCCTTTCCTTTCCTTCTAGCTTGCCTTGGTGACCTGGAGAGACTGCTTATTCAGACCATTAAATAAGCAGGTATATATATATAAATATATTATTATTATAGTGTTATTTTATTGGGTTAGTTTTATATATTGTTAGTAACTGCTTCAGAGAGAATTTGGAGGATGGGAGGGGCACAAATCCTGAAAATAAAAGGGAGCCTTCTGCTTCTCTTTTGTGATGTTAAAAAAGATAAATATTTGAGGGAATAGGCCTTTCTCTGTGTGTATGATTGAACCTTGATAACCAAGACTGTTCTGTTAATCTCTCTGCTGAGAGGACTCTTGTCTTTTTTTAAAAGAAAAAAAACTAAGGAGACTCATTTTAAATGAAGTAGCAACTTTAGCTGTTTCTAAGCCATGCAGGAATCGGGGCTGATGACAGTCATGTCTTAAGGTTTGAGAGTCAAGATTTTATGAGAATAGATAGTGACAGGCAGGGATTTTGGTCTTTTCTGATGTTACTGTGAATTGTTAAATCTACACTGATGCCTGGGAGATTCAGGTCAACCAAATATTTTAAATTATTTAAATCAACACAATATAAAACCAGACATTCCACCACAATTTTCAGGTATGTACGTATGTTGATTTCACTTACTTACCAGTACTTCATGAGGAAGTAGTTGCAGCAGATCATTTGTGTAAAGAACAGGTGGTGAGTTCAGCTCTTGCCACAGAGTCGTCTTGTCTTTTAGGTATAAAACAAAAGAAGTTTGGCTTAGAAGGTGCTTTTTTGAAATTAAAAAAAAAAAAAAGATGAAGAAAAAAGACTAAGCACTTTAATACCCATATATATCTGACCATTAATCAGACTGTAATTATGTTATATAACTTAAAGGTGTAACATACTCTGTAGGAATTTCATATGTTCAGATCTCTTTAAATGTTGTTTTCAAGGGGCTTGACTTGTCTTCAGTATAGGAATACACTCCTGATTAAATACTGTGCTTGATCTGCCAGCTGCTTTTTCTGTGCTTGACTTACTTTTAATTCCTGTTTTCTAAGGTAACAAATGCGGTGTTGAAATTGATTGAAAAGGAAAGGAATGGTGAAACTATCAATACAAGGCTGATCAGTGGAGTTGTACAATCCTATGGTAAATGAGATTTCTTTAAGGTTCTATTATTTTCTTAACAATAAGTAAATATAGGTACCCTATCAGAGCCTGGAAGTAACATCCCACCTCCTCGGATGTCCAATAAAGATTTTTTTTTATAGTAACTTAAATACAGTTGTGTATTTTTGAACTTCATATTTGTACTGACACTTGGTACAATTACAGTTGGTTATACCGTATTTGTAATACTTGAAAGTGCAACCGATGGACAAGAGTGTTCATTGTTTACAAATCTGTTATTTAGAACCTAAATCTGGAAGGGGAGAAGTATAGTAGTTTACAAAGCAGAGTGGGATTGTTTTTTCCCATTCGCATTGAGAATTTTGCCATCCAGATTATAGGTTTCATTAATAAAAACAAAAGCATATAATCAGGGGGGAAATTTGAACTAGCTTCTGAGATTGCAGAGTTTTCCAAATCCTATAATCCATTTAAGAAATGTATCCAAAAATGAAATTTACATGAGTAATGTCTTGTGTTAGTTATTGTGTAAGTGCAAAATCAATGTGTACTTTTAAAAGTTTTTAAAAGTGGCATTAATACAGTCCCAATCCATTACCTTCATCTAAGTTAGAAGGAGTATACTTTGTTTATTTGCACGAGACCACTTCATAAAAAACAATTTTGTCATTACTTGGGTTTTTTTGTTTTTGTTTTTTTTTCATGTAGTGGAGCTGGGGCTGAATGAAGATGATGCATTTGCAAAAGGACCTACACTAACTGTCTATAAAGAATCCTTTGAATCTCAGTTTCTTGCTGACACAGAGAGATTTTATACACGGGAAAGTACTGAATTCTTGCAACAGAACCCAGTCACAGAGTACATGAAGAAGGTAAGTTACTTAATCAGCTTTGTGATTAATTTTTTTCCGGATACAGGTATTTTTTAGAGGTAAAATAATATAAATTCTAGGCTTTTATTATCAATTTCTTAAAATGCTGGGTTTTTGACAGGAAGAGTTAGCTCTTTTTTCCTGTAGTGATTTGCTTCTGTGTTTATCTGGTCTGAAGTTTGTCTCCTTTGCTGCATTTCAGGAAGTACAGTGGAAGTTTGAAACATTCTTAATGGGCAAAACAGAAGAGAATGTTAAAGTAAATTCACATTTTGTTAGACTTCAAGACACTAAAACAATAATTTTGCTTTAAACCTACAGGTTGACTGTTCCTGTACAGGAACTGTGTGTTGGCACATTTATTGGAATCTCTTCCTGACCAAGCTGGCCAAGGAAATAGATCATTAATGAACTTTAACTCTCTCAGAATATTTCATTGTAATGAACCTTACACAGTTACTTCTGTTCAACAGAGGCCAGATTTTAAGTCTTGACTAGTCTCTGCTTTTGGGAATCCCAGACAGAGCAACTAAGAGCAAACAGGATAAACATTGACTATTTCTAGCCTGGTTATTGGATCAGTCTTACTGAATGTGAAATAGATAGGTCATCTTCCGTCTTGGACATGTGCTGCTTTGTATATTTTTCTCAGCACATTTTGTTACTTTCTGAATTGCTGCTTGTTTTTTCCCTTTCAACTTAGTTAAAAAATAAGAGTTTTTTGAGTATGTGATATGCAGATACACATCCCTCCATGCAGTATCTTTTGTGCAATGCTTTTTACCACAGAACACATCCTCTCTTGACTCTTGGCATTAAAGTCAATGAATTAACCAAGAAAAAAAAGTGGGAGAGTCCTTGATATAACATAGTAAATTGAATCATGCCTTTAGTCTGTTGGGATAGTTGCCCAGTAATTAGCCAACCTACCTATGTTTACTTTTCTGTTGTTGAATTAATTATTTTTTGCTACTTCCATTTTAATTTCTTGTCTTAACTTTCATCCTAATATATGTCTAAAAAGGGAGTAAGGGAATTTCAGTCATTCATAACCTGAATGACTGGCTCATCCAGGCTTCCTTGGTACAGGACAGTAAAAAGCTGTCTGAAGGTCATTGCTATTTCAAGAACTGGAGATTAGTGGCAAGTAGAAATAACTTATTAGTACCCCAAACAATCCTCAAGTCTTCAAAAATCCACAAAAGAGCAAATCACTGCTAGAAGCTGATGTTGAAGCTGAAAGCACTTATAAACTTGGCAAAAGACAGGGCAGATCTTCAGCAAGAAAATGTGTAGCCTTAAGTCTCCGCTCAAATTAGTATAGTAGAGATGTATACAAGCTATTTGAGCAGTCTTGGCATCTCCTTATAGACTAGTGGTTATAAGATCTTAAAAGTAATCTGTTGGAAGCATGAACTGCAGACGGAGTAATCTGCTGTTAGTATGCTTACTTGACATTCTCCCTGAAGCACTGCACATTAAGTTCTGACTGGGCATAAATAGCATCGTAAAATAAAAAGAAACCTGTTGGAGTACCTTAGTGCACACCAGCATAACATCACTGTTACCATGTTATAGTAGAATTGTGGTTGTTTCTTGTAGAATACTCAATGAAATCCTAATTAGAATTAGGATTTGTGTGTACAGTTATACAGGCAGACTTACTGAGTTTAGAAGGAATGTGAATTTTTCTTCTCAGGCCAGAACTCATGAGTAAAGCTGGCATAGCCTGATGTGCTGTAGGGAAAAAGGTCAGTATTTTTTAAGACTGTCCCTTGAAATATAGTCTGAAACTGAACTTTTGATCACTATAGTTAAAACAGGTGAAAATATTTTGTGTGAACTAATTATTTTTCCCTTGTTTCTGAAATGTGACTTTAAAAGGAAAATGGAATTATAAGAACACAAAAAAAATGAGACCATAAGCAAACATGAAGTCAGAGTAAATATTTCTTTTCATAAAGGAACTGAAAGTGAGAGTTTACTGTTAATGTTAAAAGTGATGGTCTAAGGATATTTTAAGAAGCAGCATTAGAAGCAGCAGAATTTCCTGAACTACAGAAGTACAGAATTGCTTAAATACAAGATCAGTAGAACTACTAGTCTGATTCCAGTCCCCAGTGTTCATCAGAAAGATTTGCTGTTATTTGCTGTCAGTAAAGATTTTTACTCCATACTGGTAAGAAACTAACAAGTACTCTGAAGCAGGAGCTTATATTCCTTCCCAAACTGTTGATTTCATTTCCTATATTTTAATCAGTACTGGTTTAGCTCTAGGAGACAGTAATCCAGGACCATTTCACAAGAACTTAAGTGCAAAATCATTACAGAAAGAAGTGAAGCTAGCAGTGGGTGAGATTATTTAAAGCTGTCTAAGTATGATGCAGTGGAATTGTTCCTTTTTTTGTTGTCCGTATTGTGATCTTTCATGCTTAGTCGATATTCTGACATACTAGGAAACTGAATTAACCTAATGTCATTTTCTTGGGGACACTGCTAATTTAAATAATTTGGACTGATAAGAGGACATACACACTTTATCCCTAATAATGTGCTGCAATTAGAGATGGCTTGTAAAGCAAATCTTTAACACTTTTCCAAACAAAGTAGAGATAATTGTTATATAAACAATTTCAGTTTTACATTTTGGCGTAGGTACTATTCCTCAAGTGACATTTAAAATTTTAGTTTGCCAGGAAGATACGCATATGTAGCATTTCATATGCCAAATTAAATGCTAGTATAATTTAAATGATTGTAGTTTATTGGGAAGCTTTTCTGTGTAAGAATGTAGATGAGATCATTCAAATAAATTTGTCATAGGCATACTGTTAAATTGTAGTTTTCTGCCTTTTAGTTTTGTGGAGGCATGAAATACATTCATGTTTGTCTTAAACAAAACTACCCCTGTAGCTGGTGAGCTTTCTGATTCTAAAACTGCCAGCATCTCATGTCAGCAGCTTTCTCTTTTTCTGACAGCAAATTTCCATCTGTAAACTTCTTATTCAGAAGCAATGGGAAAACAGTCTTGCTGTGATTCTCCCCCACCATTTAAACAGTACATAATATTATCATCAACATAAGCATCGATTCCAAACATATGTTATGATTTCCAGAAAAACAACTGCTTGAGTAGGTGGTCCATAACAGCACATTAGTGAGAGTTTTGATTTTTTTATTGTTGTTTTCTAGATTATTTTGTCGTTTTAAGATTATTTTATCTGTTTTCTGCTGTTGGATTCGTGTTCTGCCTTCCATGCAGGTTTCATGTTTCCTTCTGTGTTCTGTAGGCTGAAGCTCGCCTTCTTGAGGAACAGCGTAGAGTTCAGGTATATCTCCATGAGAGCACACAAGATGAGTTAGCACGAAAATGTGAGCAAGTACTTATTGAAAAACATCTGGAGATATTTCATACAGAGTTTCAGAATTTGTTGGATGCTGACAAAAATGAAGGTAAGGAGATTCAAACATTGGTTTTAGGCTTAGAGCTCTCCTCCCTGATGATTTGTTAATAATGTAAAATCTGGTGCTGGCTAAATATGATTTGTTCAGGAATTAGATTAAGAGAAAAGATAGTCACTAAACTGATTGACAAGCAGGTTTTGATTAAATTGGGATGTCTGATAATATTGCTTCAAGGAACCTATCCCAATCCCAAATACTAAGGCAGAACATCACTAGTTTGATTTCTATTAACATGGCTGGAAGAGCTTCAAGAGCACTGGGGCCATCCTTCCAGCAGGAGCTGAAGTTTGTGTGAGAGAGATGGGAGATGAAAAACAGATGATTGCTCTTTCAGCAATCCATGGATCTTTCTGAGTCATCAGTGAGAATTTTAAAATCTAAAGTATTTAGAATTATGTATAGGAAATGTGAAAAGAGGAATAGAAGCAAATAAGTAGCTTTTAAAACAGACTATATAAAATACATAAAACCCCATATCAGCACAAGGAAAGGGTGGAAATTACTAATTGATGAGCTAATTTTAGCTGTGAAAATGAGTCTTAAGTGTTACTAATGGATCGACTTTATATCATCATTGAGAATACCTAGAATAAAGTCTTCTTCAGCAGTTCCTCTAACAGAAGTGAAGATTACCAGAGTTTAGGTATCTTTAAGGAATTGTCAATTGTATTGGTTTTTATGAGTTTCTTTGGAAGTTAATACATAGCACAAAGTAAGTCACAACTAGGGGCAGGTAATTCCTGTGGATCGTGCAGATGATAAGGGTGAGTAATGTTTCTGATTTTCCAGTTGGGGAATTAATTAAATCTGTATTTGAAGTCTGAGTAAGGCTCTGTAGCTGAAATACTGCTTTTAAGGATTTAAGAGATACTATGATTAAGTTACTAATGATGATACTATTCACTTGAAAGTTTTGGATTGCAACTATGACTGTCTCATTATATATCAGTCTCAAAATAGCAACTATGAATTATTACTGTAATAGTCATGTTGATAACTAAGAGATGATTCAAAACTGAAAAGGGCAATTCAGCATGATTAGTAGGTCAGAAGCTAGCTGATTCAAATATAAATATTCTGTACTAGTATTTAAGAGTCAAATGTTTATGTTTGTAAATATTTACTTTCTAATTGGAATAAATGACTTTATAAATGACTTCTGACAATCAAAGTAGTAGTAGAATAAGCAAGAAAGGGGGTGTTTTGGACTCAGGAGGCCTTCACAGGCTTTTTTTCCCCTTTTATCAAGTTCATGGGTTATGTGAGCCTTTAATACAGTCACTTACTGTAGTGACACAATTCTGTAAGTTTGTCAGGGTGGAAAAAAAAGAAAAGGAGTATCTTGTGTCTTGGGCACTGTCTAGTTGTATGTCTTTGGTTTTACTTTCGTTTAGGTTATTTCTAAGATAAGTTAGGTCTTTTAAAACACTCGATTTTCTTCTTCTTTTTCAAAATATTTTCTTTTCTCTTATCGGGCTTCACTTGTGCAAATTACAGTAGTTCCCTGCCCCTTTTCTAAGTTTCACAAAGCCTCAAGATTAGAAACATTTATTTTGAAAGATTGTCTGATAATTCATTCTTTAATCGCTCTAATCAGTTCATTCTCAAATTTGTGATAGGCTAACATAGCCTTTTATAGACTATCCTAAACTTACAATAAAAACTTCTTGCTCTCAGTTAAAATATATATTGCTTTGCTCTTGAAAGTACACACTGGTTTTGAGGTCCTCCCATGTGAACTGTGCTTAAGCATATCGTATTACAGGCCACTCCTGTTGGTGTTCTGTAACTTTTTAATCTCATTGTGCAACTGATAAAGTGGTTATAAAGGTTGTGGGACACATTCATCATGTATCACCTGTTCACATCAGTATGATCCCTATAGGAAATAATTATGTTTATTGGGAGCAGACTGTAACAATGTAGGTGGAGTCATTGTGCAAATCTTCCTCGAGGCTTTGTGGCATCTCTTCCTTATTTCACCTTACATAGACATCCTGATAGACCAACCTGTGAATCCTTGCTTGTGGATAGATCTGGCAGCAGCTTATTATACCTGTGCATAGCATTATTTTCCTATCTTTTTTCTAAAATTCTGTACAGTATTCTTATGTTCTTATAAAGGTTAACATCAGGTTGCAATCATGGTTTTCATAGAAAAAAAAAGTTTCCTTTTCTAATCCAAAAGTTTGACAAAGTTCTAAGGAACAGAAAATGTTACACAGAAACTGATCTAAATTGAGGTGTCATCGCTTCTGTACTAGAAGGCATCAAACTGTGTGTTGTATTTCAGAGTTAGTTAGAGCTCCAGCTTCTTTATTGCTCGGTTTTGTTTAATCTGATAATCCTCATATGGCAACAAATTGCTCATAAGCCCTTCAGAGAAGTCCTTACACTTTAGAAGAGCTTGATGCAGCCGACAACCTTAAGATGGAATTGACAAGGTGAAATATCCTCATTAGTGTACAGTAAATAATCTGATTGTTTACTGTTTCACTTGAGTGCCTGTTCAGTGAGGGCAAGATTGCAAGAGGATAACTAGTGGGTTTGCATACCTGGTTCACAGTCATATTAAAGTTTGCTTTTTATTTTAAAGAGTTCTGTACTCAGAAGGTACAAAGCATCTACCCTGTTGAAACTGAATAATAAAACCAAAACCCTCTTCAATATTAGACTTTCCAGAATTACCAGTTGATTTGGAAAGTCTTGGCTGAAAACTGGTGAGATTTGAATGTGATGTTTTAACATATGTGAAATGACATCCAATTTATTTTTACCTTTATTAGTTTTGTTCTATGGTAATATTTTTCATAACCTCTTTTTTTCTTTCAGGTACAGTTATTTCTACTGATAATCAGTTTGGGTTTTTTTTTTAAGAAATGTCTCTTATTAACAATGCTTTATTGAGAGAAATTTGATTTATGATGTTTCAGTTTATCTGCTAAGGTCATATCAAGACATAACATTTTGCCCTAAATTTCCAACCATTACCACTGGTGCTGCCCAAAGTAAAAGTGTTAATATACAAAGGGCCACAGGTAGTGTTAGATCTCTGAGAACTGTCCTGTTCAGATTAAGATTTAAAGGACAGTGGTCGGCTGGAGAATGTTGTACTTGTAGCGCAGCCAGCAGTAATGCTAGTAACAGTCTCTAATTCATGGTAACACTTTAGAATGTTGTGTAAATAAGAGCATTTTAACAATCATTGCTTTAAATCTATGAAAACTAGAAATCAGAAGTAAATTTTCTACCATTCAAGTGGGGTTTTTATAGTCTTGAGATTTATATCACATGGTGAAGCTAAAACATATTAATATTAAAGGATTGTTTTCTCTTTAACTAGTGTTAGCTTTCCAGGTGAGTGCAAAAGTTTGCTATACTGTATAATTTTTTACTGTAGTTTTTTCTGGTTTTTTACAGAAGCAGTTGAATGTGTGTTTTTGTGACAGTGGATGTTTAATTCCTATTGGCAGCTTGTAAATGAGGAATTGGAATCATAGCCGGTGCAAATGGGAATTGTTAGATTTCCTCTTTTTTTTTTTTTTTGCCTTTTCCAGACTTGGGTCGCATGTATAACCTTGTATCACGAATCCAGGATGGCCTTGGAGAGCTGAAAAAGCTTTTGGAAACCCACATTCATAATCAGGGTCTAGCTGCAATTGAAAAATGTGGAGAAGCTGCTCTAAATGCAAGTATCCCATCAAACTAAATCTGTGTGCAGTTGCTGCCAGTTTTACGTTAGAGGATGGTGAATGCTTTCTGATAAAATTTCCAGTTTGCTTATGTTTTCCCTCTCACTAATTTAATTTGTAAGTACTAGGCAATTCTTAAATGTTGATAATAGGCTTAGAACAAGTTATATCACTTTATTACTACTCTTTGAGTTTTGAGGGGGTTTTGGAGGTGTTTTTCGGTTTTGTTTAGGTGGGAGGGGTTTTTGTGTGGTGGGATGTTTTTTTTGGTTTGGTTTGGTTTTGGGGAGGAGGGTGAGTTTCTGTCTGAGTTTTTGCTCTCTGTCAGGATGTCATGCTGCTTGGAAAGCTGGCTGTGCAGATACAACACCCAACACTTACAATACAAATAGACCTGACAGTCCACTGTTTCAAGAAGCATTATCTCCAGGGGACTGTATTTTATTTCATCGTCTTACAGAATTCTGACTTGGGTAGGACTGTCTGGAGAAAGCATCTGTTGGTTTGAGTTTTTTGGTACATGGTTTTATGCTTTTTAGAAAAGAATGAGAAATAGAAGAAGAAAAAAGAATTGAAGTGGTCGGAAAGGTCACAATATAAGGAGCAAGTCAGGCCTTCTGAATCACTGCAATCGTTTAGCCATGTAATTGGTTTTTCGATTTTTATCCCATTATTGTAATTTCAGACTTATGTCTAATACTAATTTGTATTCATTAGGGTTGCATCTTGGAAACATGATGTTGTTTAAACCCTTTGCTGACCTTTCTGCCTATATATAGACAATATGATATTTTCCAGGAAAAAAAAAATAATTAAACACTGCACAAGGCAAAATCAGGATAGAATATAGATTCTGGTAAATTTTATTTAAAGTGGAGTTCAGGAAGCACTTGGAGAATGCTCTCAGGCATTGTCACGGATGATCATAGCATGGTTCTTGGGGTGGTCCTGTGCAGGGTCAGGAGGTGGACTTCAGTGATCCTGTGGGTCTCTTCTAACTCAGGATATTCTATGTTTAACTTTGATTTTTGACAAAGTTCTTTTTAAACTGTTGCTGTCCTGAGAAATTCTTGAAATAACTTCATACTAGTAATCTTTAAAGCAGTAATCTCTAGTGATGTGTGTAGGATCTGTGGTTCACTTCAGTAGTTTTAAGTACATAGCTTTTTAGCAGTGTTGATCCTTTATGAATCATGAAGTAAGCATGAAGCAAGTTCAGGAATCTTCAGCTTCATCTGTAGATATCACCTTAAATTTGGAAATCAGATGCACTCTGATTGTGTGCTTGACACATCCCCCTAGTGGTCATCACTCTTGAGGTTTTTTTCTGTTTAGACCTCGAAGAATTTATCAAAAAAAAATATGAAAACTCTTTCTCCAGGAATTAGTTCCTCTTTGAGAGAGGGGAGGCCCGAGATTTGTATGTATTAGTTTTTTTGACTCCATCTGTTTACAAAACTCAACCTGCTCATGACACTCTTCCTTGTTTCTTCATCTTTCTCTTTTGTTCCTTTTCTTATTTCACACATTTGTTCTTCATATTCATAGCAGTACCTTTGGCTATTTCCCTTGGGAACCATCTTGCCTGTTCTTCAGTATCACTCACACCTCTGTGTAGCTGTTCATCATTGCCTTGTTAGCCCTCTGTCACACGTAGGTAGGATTGATTCCACCTAACTTCATTTACCCATACTGTATCTAAACAGATAATCAGCTGAGCAAATGCTTCTCAGTTTTTCTGCAGTCAGTGCAGAGAAATAGTCATACCAGTTTGACTCATTTCACCTATTTTAGATTTTTACTGCAGAATGAGTTGTGCTCTGGTCTCTGTTAACTTTATTAACAAGACTGCTCTTCACTCAGAAGATTGCTGCTTTTTGTGCTTTTGGGTTTTGTTGTTGTGGTTTTTTTTGAGTCCTTGTAATCAGTAGATGCTTTTCTGAATGTTCTTCAAATCCACTTGAGCTTTATGAGATTCTCAGTAATCTCAGTTCTTTATCTCAAGCACCGCATTAGATTGGTGGTCCACGTAGTCTGTGCCTGTCTTCAGGGGCAACAGGAAGCGTTTTTCAGGATCCTGATAAAACCCAACCTGTATTCTACCATTTCTTGCCAACATCCAGAACTCTTGTTGCCAGATAGGAATGTTACAAGAGTAACTCCATGCCTGGTTGAACTTGCTGATTCTGTTTCCAGCAACCTCCTGTGGCAGCAAGTTCCAGAAGTCCACTACCTTATGTGTAAAAATGGCCTTTATCTGTCTTAAACACTTTCATCAAATGCCCAGTAGTTACAAAATGTGGCTTTTAGTGATAATTATCTTTCCAGTCATACTCTCTTCAAACTTCTGATCTCCAGATTGAAGATGTCTAGACTTTTTAGTCTGTTGTATAGTAGCTGTCCTGTGTGCCTGGTGTTTTACTTGTCCCTCACTACTCTGACTCCACTCTGTCTTTATTGAGATGCAAAGATCAGTAATTGCATGTAGGACCCGGTCTGTGAGTGCCATAAACTGATTCGAATTAAGCATAACTTTTTGAAAACGGTTGCAGTGGTTGAGTAAATGATTTTGTTGTCTTTTGTACTGTGTAATGTGACACACTGTGCACTCTGGTTGCTGTAAATGAAAACTTGCACTGATGTAAGTCAGTCCTGAACATAGGACCTGAATTACTCTAGTTACTGTTTTACCTTTAAAATATTTCTAACACTTTGTAGACTTCCCCCTTAAAAATTTGCTTAGGCCAGTGAGTAGCTTCATTTTGGAGGAGGTAGAAAGTCAACATGTTGCAAAATCCAGTCTCTCTTTATTGCAGGATCCAAAAATGTATGTACAGACTGTGTTGGATGTCCATAAGAAATACAATGCTTTAGTCATGTCTGCATTCAACAATGATGCTGGCTTTGTGGCTGCACTAGACAAAGTAAGTGTATGGAGTGGCATATGGTGAACTTCTTTTTTTATTTCCATTCAGTGTTTTGTCTCCCAAAATTTCACTGTCTTTTGTGATTTATAGGCTTGTGGTCGATTTATAAATAATAATGCAGTGACAAAAATGGCTCAATCATCCAGTAAATCCCCAGAGCTACTGGCACGATACTGTGACTCTTTACTAAAGAAAAGGTATGTCTTCAAAGACAAATTATTGTTTCATGTTGGCTTTTGTTTTAAAATGTTTTAGTGTTTGAAGTTTTATACTGTATCTTCAGAAACAGAACTTAATGATCCTACTGAAATTAAGTATACCAAGTTATGGATACAAAACTTTCAATAGGATCATTCCTAAAGATTATGTTGACTTTTCTTTTTTAAGGAGGAGGGGAAATAAGAAAACCTTTCTTTTCTTATAGGAATATAACTTCTGGGTTTTTAATAAAACAGCAGGAGGTTTTAGGTGGGTTTTTTTATCAAAAAAATTTGAGTTGGGTTGTTATAATGAAGAGAGACACATTCCCTTTTCCATTATAACTCTTGCTTTCCTCCTTTTGTTTTCTCTATACCTTCTTCCATCAGGGCAGAAATCGAGGAGGACAAAAACTGCTTTCTAATTTCTGATGGTTCATATTTTAATTCAAAGTATTTGGCTTCAGATGGTTCAGCAGGTCATATACTGTATTGGTATATGTTGGTATCAGTTCAATTCATACTGGATTGGTGTCGGCTTTGTCACTGGCAACATTTCTAATTGTTTTGGGGGAGGAAAAAACCACCACCAAACAACCCAAAAATGGAAGAATTTGTTCACTTTTCCCTTCCCCATCCCCTCCTTCCTTGAGCAAAGGTTTTATTTTCTCCTTTATAAATACTAGCTTTCTGCAGGGTAGATTTGGGATATACCTGCTGGACAATCATGCCGTGGAGGAAAAGTGTGGTGCCACCTGAGCTTTCACTCAGTCAAGTCCCAGCTCTATAAGCTGTTTTCTTCTCACTGTACTATCTAAGATAAGAAATAAAGATAGCATTTAGCAACAGGAAGAGACAGATCTATGTTTAAGCCCATAAATCCTGAGAAGTATCAGGTATCAAGAAGTCCCGAGCAAGTCATGGTCCAGGACTTCACCCTGGACTTCAGTTGCATACTTCAGAATTGCTCACAGGTGGAGTAGTGAAGTGTTAAATTCATTACATTGTTTCCTCTTTAAAGAGTCTCTGATCCCGGAACTACTCAAGTCTGTATTTCTTTATTTATGAAGTTTCCACATACATCCATGTGTTGGCTTAATTCTACTGTTTTGAGATTCATTAAAAATGCATTTCTTTAATTGCAGCTCAAAGAATCCAGAAGAAGCAGAGTTGGAAGATACACTCAATCAAGTGGTAAGATGTCTATAAACACAGTTCTCTTCTGTGTTAGCTTTGACAAGTTAGGAGTATTCGATTGTCACACAAGGCAGATAAGGAAAAAAAATATTTTTACATATTTGATTTCATTACTTAGTATTTCAGCTTTTCAGTAATAATCCCTGTGTGGCTGTTTAAAAATTATTTTCTTTTGTGTGTTAAAAAAAACCCCTTTACAGCAGTGGCTATATTAAATCTATGCTTTTACTTCATCTTTGTATACATACATATATAATTTCTACAGTATCTTTTTATATCATTAAATATGTACATATTAAAAGGCTGCACATGTGGAATATAAAGTTTGTGCATTCAAATCATATCCACATTTAAAACAAACACACACACACTCTGTTCTCTTCCCTCCCCCCCTCAAAAAAAAAAAAAAAACGCCAAACAAAACCCCTGATCTTAAAAATTTAGGTGCAAATGAAGTAGCTACTGCTACAGATTTTTCAAGACAAATGTTTAAATATTTTTTTCCTTACAAGCTATCTTGGCTTTTCCAGATGGTTGTCTTCAAGTACATTGAGGATAAAGATGTGTTTCAAAAATTCTATGCTAAAATGCTGGCAAAAAGACTCGTACATCAGAACAGTGCTAGTGATGATGCTGAGGCAAGCATGATCTCTAAATTAAAAGTGAGTATTCCGTGACTGTCTCATGATCTACTTCCTTGCACGTCTTCCAACTGTTTTGGAAAGTATTAATGTATGTCCCTTCATTATTTTATGTACAATAGAAAAATGCACAACCTAGGTCTTTTTTTTCTGTCTTTTTTCTTTTTTTTTTTTTTTTTAATCAAAGGAGCTGGTAATGCATGTCTGTCCGGTGGAGTTAAACTTCATTATTCTTATCCAAATAAATGACATGGATATATTTGTTCAAGGGAATGACTACTGAAAAGTAGCTTAATTTCATTAACTCTTATTCATGCAGAGTCAAGCAAAATATGATCTAATACCCTTTGAGTATTCTGTTTCACTGTGTGTTTTGCTTCATTGTCAAACTTAATTTTCTTCAGTTTTCAGTGACAGTTAAAGAGCTCATCTAGTTGGGATCAGTACTTTGAGTGAGGGAAATAGGGAACTTTGTGCTTTTTTTAAGGAAATAAGTTCTGCTACTTTGTTCTTCTCATTATCCAATGTCAAAAATGTGTCTTGCTGATGTATCTGTGCTTTTAAAATACAGCAAGCTTGTGGTTTTGAATATACCTCCAAGCTGCAGCGGATGTTCCAAGATATTGGTGTAAGCAAGGATTTGAATGAACAGTTTAAAAAGCACCTGACCAACTCAGAACCATTAGATTGTAAGTAATACATTTACCTAAGTTACTGTTGCATAGTTTAGCTTCCTCTTATTTCTGTAGAGCTAACTGTGTGAGGGAAGTATTCGACTTAGACATTGTTCTACCAGAAGTTAGTTAGTGTTCTTCTGTCTAAGACAACTGGGATTTTTAAATTAGTCCTATAGGTCTGTTCTTTGTATTCTGATAGCACTTTATATCTTTTGTGGGTAGCCGCCTCCTGATTTTGCAGCTCATGTTTAGGTATATAACTAAATGAAGTTGAATCCTGTCTTTTCTTTTTTTCTTTTTCTTTTCCTTTTTTTTTAATTTTTGACTGGAGAGATGTTCCTCTTTAAACAGTTTTGATTTTGAACACAAAATGGCTTAAGTTCATACTTGTGTGAAAGGATTGAGGAAAAAAGTATAGGGTGTTCCATGTTGCTAGATGGCATTACCACTTTTTTTTATACATATTTTTTAATTGAAGCACGTTGAACCAAATTCTGCCAGGAATTGATAATTAATTCTTGGATTACAACTAGAGCTGTGTACTGTCAGGCTTTATTTTACTTAGTTTGTAGTCTTAGTCGACTTGCCCAAAATGCCTTACACGTATAAATGTGAAAGGTCTATTCTTGCAGTTGCGTCTTGTGGAGTGATGACGAATGCTCACAATTTTCACACTTGCATGTTAAAAAAGAAGTCCATTGTGGGGATAGGAACAGGATAACTTCTCCAAATTAGAGAAAATTGAGTGCCTGTCACATCTAAGGCTCTCCAGCTGCAGCGACATCTTTCATGAGTGTCTTTTGTTTATGATCTGAAAAAAAAAATTATTGCTTAATGATTCTTTACCATGTTAGTTTGACCAGAAGGCATTTGTGTTAGAACTGGGGCTGTGTTTGAAGAGGGGCTAGGAGCAAGGGGAATAATGCATCTCAACCTCTTCACTTCTTTTTCAGTGGATTTCAGCATCCAGGTGCTGAGTTCTGGATCGTGGCCATTTCAGCAGTCCTGCACATTTGCTCTGCCCTCTGAGGTGAGGCACTGCACTTGGTTCATCTGAACATGAAATGATCATGTGAGAAATTTGTTTTACAAGGCTGGTGTCTCCTTCTGTTTTGTTGTGTATGAGAGGGGACTGGGAAGTGTCTCTGGTGTTTGCCTATTTGGCCTGAGGATATTTGGAACAAGATAATTGAGTAAAGTAGTAGGAAGGAACTGTGTGAAACACGTTTTTTCTAGTTGTGCTTAATGTATCATGAAAGAAAGAATGAAACTTAAAATGCTGGTTTACATTTGTGTTGTTAATGGTACTTTAAAGGGGAAACTTGTAACAGAGGGAAATTTCATCCAGTCTGCAGAATTTGAATACCTTGGATTTCTGTTTGTGTTGTTCAGACAACACGGTGGTTGAGGGTGATCAGATTTGATGATGTTCATCTGTTGCTTCATGTTGTAGCATGTTTTAGTAATGGTAAACAACGGTGAATAATATTATTTATTTGTTTGTTATTGTTTTTATACAGTTAGAACGGAGCTATCAGAGATTTACTGCATTTTATGCCAGTCGTCATAGTGGAAGAAAATTAACATGGTTGTATCAGCTGTCCAAAGGGGAGTTGGTTACCAACTGTTTCAAAAACAGATACACATTACAGGTGAGGACAATGTCATGCCAGTAAAACAATTGGTAATGATTGCATTCAGAGGACTGGATACAGCTGCTAGAACCTTTATTGTGTGTTTGTTTTATTTACTGCACTGATACTTACGATCTGTGCTTACGATCTGTGCTTAAAAGAAAATTGACTTCCGAAAGGGAATACATTGCCTGTGGTCTAAAGAGGTGTTGAATTGCATTGTGTGAGACAATTGCAAGCTCTTTGTGTAGGATCTGATGCTGGTTATACTTCTGTGTCTGCTTTCTCTCAAAAAGTCGACAGAGGAGGGGAGTTCGCAACAGTGAGAAGAAACAAGATAATCTCAGACTTTGACCGTGTTATCAACATATGTTAACCTTGTGGTGATAGCCACTGATAGCTGCCTTGTTCATAAATTCAGTTTCATTATTCTGCTGGAGTTGTGAGAATTAATTCAGTAGTCTGTGTAGGTTTTAATGAAGATTAAATGGGGTAAGAGTCAGGGAGTGACAGAGGAAAATAATTTAAAATTATATTAGCAAGTACCAGGATAGTGCTTTGACACCATAAGATTTGATGAAGTGTCTGCAGCTAGCTAAATGATCAGAATCCTGGGATTTATGCTTAGATAATGCTGGAAGGTGGAGTTCTGGTTGGGTAAGCAACATCAGATTTTTCTGTATTATGTAATGATTAGCACTAGTTGGGTATTCTCTGTTGTCCAAATATTCCAGTATTTGTGTTTAACTGGTAAATTTCAGGCTGTTCAAATTCAGAAAATGTGTTTTTTCGTTCTCATTTTCTGATTTCCCCCCTCTCCCCTTCATTCTCTGTTTTTGGATCTGTTAGGCATCCACATTCCAGATGGCGATTTTACTGCAGTACAACACAGAAGATGCCTATACCGTGCAGCAGCTGACAGACAGTACTCAAATAAAAATGGTAGTGACTTTGCACATTTTACCACACTCTTGTGAACAAATCTTTTGGTCTTCAGGGCTCTTTCTGCTATCGTAAGAAACTGGGATTACATGTGTTTGAAGCCAGAGTCGGTTTCTGTCCTGAAGGTGACAGATGTGCTCTATTCTTGGTCAACTTACTTTCCCTGTTTACTTTCCTGTAATCATAACTGCCTGATTCTGATGAATCTTAGTGAGTGCATACTCCTGTTCATGACTGGAGTGAATTGTGTAGCTCCCTGCTGAGCTCTGATAGGAAGTTTTCAGGGTTTCACTACATACATTTTAATGTTAAAAGACAACACTGTAGCAAAAAAAGCATTATCCCTAAATGATTGATCTGTGTATCTGTCATTCTTTTACATCTCAAGGCTTTTATACATGAACATAGCAAAATCTGAAGTTTCATTGGCTAACTCTCCTGTGGAACAGGTTCCCTCCTTTTCTTTCCAAGTAGACTTTAAAGCCCACAGTTTATTTAGCATCTGTGGCCTTTATAGTAGGTTTGAATCAAGTCTGCTTCAACTTCTGGAAAGTTAGGCAATTCCTAGTCAGTGAGATCTTTACTTCGAGAAATTCATATCTAGAAAGTTACTGCTAATGATGGTTTACAGCAAACCCAGAAGTCTTAGGGGGTTGCCCTTTATTATATATACTTTTTTTGTGGAGAGAGAGATTTCTGTAAAATAAATATTTAGCCCAAATTATGGCTGGATCAGAATAAAACTCTTTATACAGCTGAAAACTAAGTGCTTGGATCCCAGAAGATTTCCACTGTGGTAAAATAGCAGTTTTGCAAGCCTGCTCAGAATGTTGACCCTAGTAGCCATCTGGGTGACTGACCAGCAACATCAACAGAACAGATCCCTAGTGTAACAAAGAAAGTAAAAAGATGTTAATCAGAAAGCAGAGTGTGCTTTCTTTCTGAAGTTTAAGTTTGCCATGGTGTATATATATTTGCATGGTTTGGGAAAAATTATTTCTTAGGCTTATGAATCTGCTTGCAAAATACTTCCTAAACCAGCAACTAGAAAGGTCTACTGTTTGGAATTAGTCTTTCTTAAGAATTTTATGTCACTTGACCGACCACAAGGGGAATAATGTCATAACACCCAAAAAGGGCCTTACTGTATTTTATTTCTGTGAACTGTGTTTTTACTGCCTTTTTTTCCCCCCCTTATTTTACAGTGTTCTGCACTTGCTAGTTCTTAGTCTAAAGATGTGCATTCTTGTTCAAGTTTTTAAGTTAGAGAAAGTGCAATCTGTACTGATAACATTTCCTGTAATTTTGTAGGATATCTTGGCACAAGTTCTACAGATACTTTTGAAATCAAAATTGCTTGTAAGTACTCTTGCTTTTTTATGACCTGCTTAACACACAGCAAAATGTGTTAATGGCTATTTATTTATTTGTTTGTTTATTTATTTCCTACAGGTTTTGGAAGATGAAAATGCAAATGTTGATGAAGTGGAGTTAAAACCAGATACTTTAATAAAACTCTATCTTGGTTACAAAAAGTAAGGAAAAATTTGAGCAGCATGCATCACTTATGTATAATGGGTAGCATCCTCCTCTGCTTTCAAAATCTGGGTAAAACCTGATATACCTGAGATGAAAGCTTCGGGGTTCAATTGCCAATTGAAATACAGATGCAATGTGTACCAGCACTAAGGGAGAGGGCTGGCAAGTGGGGGGGATGGGTAAGATTTCAGCTTTATGACTTAAAAGTCTGTCAAGCCCTGGATGTATTTTCATATGCCCTTTTTGTTCCTTGATTCTTGTCTAATTCTTGAATTATTTATTTCTGATAAGACATGGTGCTGCTGTTTTACTGAGGTGCATGACTCGCTCGCACTCAGCGAAATACGTGGTATTTTATAAGGTTACAGTTGTGCACAGTGACCAGCAAAGGTCAGAGTCATAACTGCTCATCCACTAGAGCTAACATGAGAAGATCAGGCTCATTTCAGAACCACAGAGTGTACAGTGATTTGAAGACTTAATAAACATGATTTTCAGTAGGGTTTATTGCCTGTTTTAAACAGTCCTGCATTTGAAGCTGTTTACAGTACTTGTGGTGACTTTTTATCATGCTTACCAGAGCATAGATGTAAACACACATAAATTCAGTGAGTTCGGTACTTCCTGAAGATAAGATATCGAGTGAAAGAACCATTTTGAAACCTTTCCTTGTACCTCACTGTTTACCTGTTTTCCTCTTTACCCATAATTAAAGGTTTGAGCATTCGTGCCTTAATGTCAGTTACCTTAATGCAGTGATGGGAACAGCTCAGTGTTGCTGCACTCTGCAGCTCAGTGGTTCCCAATATATGATGCACAACACTGCATTAAATAAAGAACAGATTCCCCCTCCAGTGCAGCCAACAAGCTGAGCAGAGCCCTGTGCACGTTGGTACTCTGATGCTGAGGTTTGTTCCCCACTTGTGACACAGCACCTTGTCTTGAGAGTAGTGGGCTCACTTCAGCACAACCATCAGCACCAGGGAGCGCGTGGAAGAAAGGCAGAATTCAGTTTTACAAAACAGATGGATTTCTTCACAATGTGGTCAGAATCCAGTCTGTAAATCAGAAAGGTCATTCTGTTTCGACTTACTTTTCTTTGTCCCGTTCACTGACTCAAAGCTTCTTACTAAACATAGAAATGTTTCAAATACAGTGTAATTGTACAGTGCTAGCTAGACCTAGCAGGTCACTAGCTGGATTCAGTAAGACATGAAATACAAGAATACCAATCAAAAAGCTATTTTGGTTTTTTGATTGGTTGGGGGTTTTTTCCAATATTTTTTTTAACTTAAATAAGAGTGTCTAAAATTTTCAGAAGAACCACAGTCCTCTTTTGTTGTAAAGTAATTGTGGTGGTGTGGCTTTTATTTTGGAGTTGGATTTTGTTAGGGGGGTTTTTTTCTTTGTTTCTTTGATCAGTTTCTAAACAGGCTAATTTTTTATTAACTTCTGCTTTTCTTTACAGCAAAAAATTAAGGGTAAACATCAATGTGCCAATGAAGACTGAACAGAAGCAGGAACAAGAAACTACACACAAAAATATAGAGGAAGATAGGAAACTACTGATTCAGGTAAGTTGTATTGCAGAATGTTGCCATGATCTCAGAATTACAGCTTTGTAATCCTTTAATGAAGCTTACTGTGGGGTTTTCTTAATTTTTATTAGAAGACAACATGCCATTGCAGTGCACTGTGTTAGAGTTAAAAATGTGTTTAAAATGCTCTTAAAGGTGATTGAAGTCTGTAATAGAAAGTGGAGGAGGGCATTTCTACAGATGGAATGTGTTCTTCACATTTGTTCTAATCTGATGTTGATAGTGTTTGGGTTTCATGGATGCACACCCTCACCAGACCTTGTTCTGGGTGAAAACTAATAATACCCAAGTAGTATGAAATCAACAGTGTTTTTATATCATTTCTTTCGGAATCCACTCGAGAAGCAAAGAGGCAGGGGAAGGAAATACACGTGTGCTGCTAAGAGAGCATTACAGTAAAGTTAAATATATAAAGAAGGCTTTTTGTTACACAAGGTAGTTTCATGTTGCTCTTGGTACCAGCTGGTGCTATTGATAAGACCAACAGTAATTACAGGTCTTAAGCCTTGTGTCAAAGCCACTTCTAATGCCTGTGTGCTGTGTAGAACCTGAGTTCTTACAGCCTGCCTGAGTAGCTGACATTTGTGGGCAAACTTCTCCCTGTCTGGTACTCACGTTTGTTGTGGTGGTGCTTCTGCACAAGCAGATGTGATCTGCTGGGGAAGTTAAATGTTAAATGGCATTATCCAGGACAAGTACTTTGCTCCTAAGCACACCTTTCCCACTTTGCCGTGCAGGCTGCTATTGTGAGAATCATGAAAATGAGGAAGGTTCTAAAACACCAGCAACTGCTTGGAGAAGTGCTAACACAGCTGTCCTCAAGGTTCAAGCCACGAGTTCCTGTAATTAAGGTATGGGAGAACCACATCTCTGTACCTGTGTTCCAGGAGGTGAGGAGTGTATATATATAGACAAAACACATGCTTCTGAATTAAAAAGGAAAGCTAAGGAGATGGGATGGGTAAGAACAGATTTTTTTTGAGTTTCAAGTAAGTAGGAAATGTTTTAACCAGAAATACTGCATTTCTCTTAGGGTAATATGCATGTTTCACATTGTTGGCAGAAGTAAAATAGTAGCTTGATTACATCTTTTCACATCAGTGCCAGCTTACCGTAGCCTTTGCTCCAGGCTTACTGTTTATTCCTGCTCTCCTAGTTGTGGGAGTGCAGCCAGCCTTTGGGTTGGCTTGATGAAACAGCTTCCTGATCTCTTTCTGGATAAAAATGTTGGGATAGGAGGCACTGTATTTAATTATTTACTAATAATTGTATTGATTATATTAATTACTAATTAATGGGTGTTAATTTCTTCACCAGATTGTTAAAGTGGGCTCACCAGTGGTTTTTACATACACAGCCAAGGGGATGGGTGGGGCAGAGAAGAGGCAGTGGAGACCAGTTGCATAAACTGGCACCGGTACTGAGGTGCTTCCAGACAGGCAGTGCCACAGGCAGCTCTTACTGCAGCTGCTGTTTCTAGTGCCCTTACAGTGAGCACTCTGCACCTTGGTTTAATTCTCTGTTTGCTGTCTTACTGTGAAGTTGCTCAGCATACTGATGATGGGTTGATCTACCAGCCACTCCCCTGGAATAGCATCAAGTAGGTATAATTCAGTTAAATGGATTAGCAATGTTCTCTACTTGGATGTGGTCAGAAACAGGAGAGCAAATTGCCATGGTTTGTGCCCTTTGCCTACTCCCATCTTCGGCCTGGCAGGGAACTCCCACGGGGGCCAAAATCCTTCAAAGTTTGTAGCAAGCACCGAGAGGGCTTTCTGCCAGTGTCCCACCACTGACCTCTGTTCCTCCCACAGAAATGCATCGACATTCTCATTGAGAAGGAGTACTTGGAACGTGTAGATGGTGAGAAGGACACCTACAGTTACTTGGCTTAACATTTTTATTAGCAATTACTTGACTGTGTGACACTCGGCAAATAGGTATGTGATGGAAAGGATGAAAGCGACGGAACTTCATAGCAGCCACCCTGCTGCCATTTGGACCTCCCTTTTTAATAACTGAGACCAGGACTCCCATCAGCCAGTCTCAGATTTACATCAGAACTGCTCAGGATTGATACATTTCAAGTATGTAAATATGGACACCAATGCCATTTAACCTAACTTAAGAACAGAAAGGAATCAAACCCTTCTCCTTTAAGGGTTGCATGCTACTGCATTTAAATCAATACATTGGCTATATGATAAACAGCTGCCATCACAGGCAGTACTTATACATGTTGGCAGCACTTGGAGAGCGAGTCTGAATGGACCCATGTGTAATCTGCTATGAAAAACCATTTGTATAGTGTGTTTCATTTTTTAATGTGTGATAAATAATAAAAAAAAATTAAAAGATTTCTGTACAAGTTGCATTTGGTTTTATTGTTTTAAGTTTCATGACTTATCTTTCTAAATGTAAATAAAAGGTATAATGGTTATGAAAGCTATTAGAAATTCGTTTTGCTTTTCCTCCCTGTTTTCTGGTGATTTAAGCACATTTTGTTCTCTGAAGAAATTGTCATCTATCATCATCTATGCATGTTATTTCTTTTTTAAGAGGAAAGGTCTGCACTTTGAAAATAAAAGGAAGTTGTGATGATTTCACAAGATCTGCAGAATAGAAAATACTTGGGATAGACATGGCAATCCTTGATCATCTGAAATTGGAGCTGTTTTTAATATTGCTCAGTGTGCTGTAAAATGCATCACACTTGCTTAAATGCTGCCTGGGATAAATGAGGTTTAGGCTGCCCATTTCTTTGGCTAGAACAGAAAATTGAATGTGTTCCTAAAGATTAATTCCCATTAAATGCAGCCTGTGATGGGAATTAAAATACTTTTGAGTGTTACTACACATGCATTGATTGACCAGGCTTCATTCCATTCTTCTCATAACATTTTGTGAAATGAATATTGGCTTTCCACATGCTACAAGCAAGATGCTTCCATCCTCACAAGTCTCATTTTGGTAATTTATATTTTCTAATCATGATGGTGAAAAGAACTTCTGCAGCCAAACCCCTTTTTTTCCCTTTAGAATTTGTGATTTGTTCAGTGTTTCTTCTCACAGGAAGATAAAGGAGCCAGGTTTGGTGTTGCTAATGTTTTTCTCTTGAGGGAAACTAATGGTTACAGCTGAACTCTGACCTAAAAAAAATGTATGGGTTTAAAAAAAATTATGGAGCAGTATTAGATGTGATCCAAAGTGATTTGGAAAAGCAAGGGGGAGGTTCATCTGCAACTGAGATCTTGCAGGCTTTCTAGTCATGTTCTGAATTAATGTTAATTGTACTAAAGACTGTCAGCATGGGGACTAGAAGCATCTTGCTGTTCAGTTTTAAAATTGCTTTTCGAAATTTAGAAGAGTGGAGCTTGTGATGCTTTCAGGGATGGCTTTTTTTTTTTAGTAGTAGTAGTAATAGTAGTAGTATATGCTGTGTTGTTTTTGTAAACAATTTTTGCAGAAAGTTCAGAGCTAGTAGATTTTTGTAGCAGGATTTAAGAGTGGTATGATGACAGAAAAACAAACAGCCTGAATGTTGTTTGTTCTCTGTTGGAAGGCCAGAAATGACCTGCTCCAAGTTGCCTCTCAAAGCCAAGCCTTACCCCAGGGCTGGTTAAAGCAGTACTCTGTATACTGTCAGCGTGAGACCCAAGAGCCATGTTCTGCCCAAGCATAGAGAAAATAAGTTTTTAATGTTTGGACTTCTTTTTTTCTCTCATGAATTCTCAGGCCAGCACAGAGCAGGAGAGCCTGCTGTACATGAGAGTGTGGCAGTATGTGCTGAACATGACCCCTAGGTGCAAGAAGGTACACAGTCATCGTGGACAGGATTTCTTGAAATCAGTTTTGCAATGTCCCCCTGTGCCTGCCCTCCCACTCCAGCTGTTTTGACTAGAGCACTGTGTTCCATCCAGCAACAGGCTGCAGAGTTCACACTCCACAGGCAAATAAGAAATAAATGTGTGGCAGCCCTGTACGAGACCCAAACGGACTAACTGCAATCTAAATAATTTTGGATGAAACTATATATAAAAAAATGAAGAGATGCAGAAGAGAAATGTATATGTAATTACTGTTGCATTCATTATTCAGTTGGTGCTTCAGAGATGCCACAGCTTTGTCTTGAAAGTAGCATTTGTCACAGAACTCACAGCTGTTCTGGTTTTTGTTTGGGGGGGACAACCCTTTTTCCCCTGCATTAAATGCCTCTACTGTTAATGAAGAGACCTCTTGTCTGATGCAACTCGGCAAAAGTGGAGAAAGACTAAAAAAAATGCAGTGCAGCTCTTCCTGTGACAAAAGGTTAGATGTAGGAGCTGAGGATGTAGGATGTTGGGATGTAAAGGTTAATTGTAGGAGTTTCTCAGCTGCAGCCATTACTCTATAGAGAACATGAATGTAGCTGCCATGCCAAGGGAGCACAAAAACTGCAAGACCAAGACTGACTGAGGTGCTGCAGCACCACCCTTAACCTGACTGATGTCTCCTACACTGTTTGAATCTTCACATGAATCTTAAATGTGACCTAAAGTAACAGTATCAAGAGGGGACAAGGGTGGAGCTGCCTTTGCTCAGAAGTTACAAGTTAAATTCACATTGCTTCCTCAACTGGCTGACACAAAATTCCAACTCAGTTCCAGTAAAAATGAAGAAGTTCAAGTATCCTTTATTCAAGGTTGAAAAATGTACCACACCACATTATTGCAAAAGTTCATAGGTACAAAACACTTTGCAGCTGGTGAGAAGGCAATAAAAAGTTGTTTGTTTTTTTTTAAAATTTGTTACTATAAATTACTGTTACAGTACTTTGCAAATACATAATTTCAAATTGCATCATTTTTATTTTTCTAAAATTGCCCACAGTACTAGAAATTCCTGAAGATAAGGCAGCTGTTTGTTTAAAAGAAGAGGTAGCTGGTGTCAAGGGATTTCCATTTCTCTTTCAATGCCCACATACTTAAGGGCATCAGCTTGGCTATATCTGAAATTAAAAAAAAAAGGCAAATAAAAACCAGTATCACTGAACATTTCAGCTTCATTGTTCTGACATGACAGAAGGCACTACAGACTGGAATACTTAGATTTCCCATAGTTTCATCACCAGCTGGGGCCTTTGCTCCTCATTTGAATTTGCAGGTGCAGAACAATGCTGACCACTCAAGGAACTACTTTTAGAGGAGTTTGATTAAGAGGAAACAAAATTCCACTAAAATTCCACACTTTTTTTCACCTTGAATCTCACCAAGCTGAAGGTCATTTTAGCTAGTGGAAAGCAACTGCATTTCTGAAGGTTGACTTGCACTGTATTGGCACTGGACAGCTTAGTTTTCTTCAAGTGGGATGATTTTAGAGGAAAGTAGGAACACATTCTTAGCAAGCACTTCTCTCTAATAACACAATACTTCTTGCCCATTTCTGAGTGATGGGAGAGTCAAGCCCATACTAGTACTAAGGAGCCCTACCAGTTAAAGTCTGTTGTGCAGGTCTGTCCCCATTTGTCACTAAACTTTGCTCTATACAAGCTGCTGTTCCAAGTTTGCTCAATTCAGTCTTACTCTGATATCTGGCTTAAAAATACAATGCAGAGTGTGCATTCTGCTTCTCAGCTGCTGAGACCTGAGGTTGAAGGACCAGGCAGGTGGAGTAATTAACTATGAGCTGAACAGAGATACTGAAAGCTAATCCAGTATGACACAAAGAAATTACAAAATCCATCTACCCACCTGTAGTCAAAGAACAGTTCTTCACCAGTCTGAATGGCTCTTTTAGCAAATATTCCTATTCTGTGATCACCATTAACCATCATAACTGTATAAAAGAAATTTAAGCTTATGTTAGTACAAATACTGATAAAGTGCGCATGCTAAACAAGTATCTCACAACATTTCATACATTGCTGAAAAGCAAGAAAATTTAAAACTTACCTTTTGCATAGCAGTTGGGATTTACTGAATGGTTTGCAAATCTAATTTTGTTGCCCTTGCGTGTTGCATCAACCACAAAATCTAGGGGGGTGGAAAAACAACAAAACCCACAAATGATGGAGAGTCACCTACAAACAAGTTTTTGTGTTTAGTGCCTAGTGTGCTTGGATTTTAACAGCTGGAGAAGATAACTGCACAGCTTCCTACATGGAAGAACTGGCCCATCATCCTACAACAGATGTACCATTCTGCAAGACAAAATATTCCTGCTGCTCCACACTGTGCTTTCCCTTTACCTCTTGCCACAGTGGCACTACCTTAGCTTCTCATTTGAAGCTTCTATACATTTATTCCACAAGGACAAGCTCCATAAATATGCTAAGCAAACACTGACATAAAGCAGAGGATTCTTCCTTCTTTCAACTCTTTTCTGGTATTTTATGCTTGACACTGCAGTCTGTATTTTTATCTGCTAGTGGCAGTAGCCACATAGCACGTATCTGTGTGTGGCTTTCCTTCCCCCCCAACACAATCACCATCATCACTTACTGGTTGATTTAAGTCATAGTAAAATTATTTCAGGCAATACTCGGCAAGCCTTTTAAATTATTTAGTCTACTTAAAGCCTGCATCTAATTTTACTCCATGAAATTCAACTTCTACTCATCTTGTATAGTTACTTGTGTAATAGGCTCCATCACTACATCTAGCTGACTAGCATTTAGGGAAAAAAAATAAAACACTAGCTATCAAAATTGATAGGGAAAGATGTGCAGAAAAAAAATCTCTGTGTTACCTGCTGTCTGCAAAAGAACAGGGCTGAACAAAATGGTGAGCATACATATTTTATTTATGCTGCAAGGGTTGCAAACTAATGCATACATACCATTATTCAAGTTAAACAGAAAGCTGCACATGTATTTGTCATACACTTTTCCTCTTCTGTCTGCCTCATCCTGAGAAATAATCTGAAAAAAATAGTACTTTTATAAAAGAGATGAACTCTTCCCTTTTGTAATATTAGCAGCTTAAGGTCAAAAACCCCAGACATTCTGAAAGACAGGTGAAGGGTATTTTATTCTCTGGGATTGAAAGTATTCCCAAACATAAAGTACTTTAGCAAGCATTCTGCACTAACAAAACATCCACCATTTGCTCTTAGCATAAATAAATCCTTTCAGAGCAGAAGAAAAGCAAGAATTGCTTCTCATCTCAAAATCAAGACTGCATACCTGATTCAGGGTTCTATTGCTACAGAATATAATTTTGTGAAAGCACCTACTGTACGAAATGATTTGGCACAAAATTCCAAGCATGTCTGAACCAAAATTATATCTAAGATAAAAATGACATTCCAGCCTCTCATTTTCACAAGAACCTATTTCAAATTTTTTGTGACATTTCAACCATGTAGCTCCTGGGTTTTGAGTCTCTGACACCAGTGTCTGTGCACTTAGTCAGTCACATCACTCTGTCTAAACATGATACCAGGTTACACACAATCTGCTGGTCCTTGTCAACAGAAAACTTCACCAACTAAGCTCATACATAACGAGCATTCTCCATCCTTACCTCACCACAGTATTCAGAGATGAATTCATTCTTCTGTACAGGATCTTTGATAAAAATTCCCCAGCCTGCCACATCTGAAGGTGCCAATAGTAAGTGCTGTGGGGTAGAAAAAACCAAAAAATTTAGACATGCCTGGCTTAGTTTGAGTTCAGGGGGTTTTTTCCATTTTGTTTTGTATCACTTTATGAAATGTATTTGTTGGGACTCCAGGAGAGTGGACAAACATAGATTCTTCTAGTTATTGAATGCACACTAAAATTACAGCTTGTGGATCAGAAGATGTATGTAAAAGAAAAACAACCTCAAGTATTTGAAAAGCATTAAAAATTTTAGTTTAACCTGGAAATGAGGGTGTTACATAAAAACACATTTACTAAAGACTTCAACCTAGAAAGGTCTGCAGACAAAAGCCTACTACACACTCATTAGCTCAGTACTCGACTGAACTAGTTTGTGAGGTGATGTCCTAGAGGTGATGTTCCAGAGTAGAAATAAACTTTGGTTGATTGATTGATTTACCAGAGCTGAATGAGCTTTTCAAGGTATCTTCAGTATACCTGATACAAGTTTGTGCATTAGAATCAACAACTGGATAGAGAAACAGCCATTCTGTGTCTGAGACAAACTTCCTTATGCTGATCTAGGGAAGGACTGCTGAGGTATCACTTTAAAACAGCAGCCTATTTGCAAATTACAAGTGAAGCCTGAATGGGGGAAAGGAGATAATCCACTGCAGTGCTACACAGAAAACACTAATTGGTACATGACAGAATGTAGACAGAGCTTAACAGCAGCATATAAGCAAGCTAACAAGTGACAGCTACCACCCTTGTCGTTTTGTTTGGTTTGGGGGTTTTGTTTTCTTTTCGCGTTTGACAGCACGAAGGCAAAGAAATTCCATTCTCTGGCTTGAAAACATAAAACCACCTCAGAGCCCAGGTATTAGGCATGTAGTTGTGCAACTATGGTCATACTTTTTTGGATCCTCTCTGAATGCTGCAGTTCTTGCAAGAAACATTTTTGCTGTCCCAGTGGTCAGCTGCTCCACACGTGAGACAGAGGTCAGGATCACACTCACGCACAGCCAGGTAACACGGACACTGCTTGGTGTTGCATTGTGCTTTACAACGGCATCCAGGAAACCGGTTTTGGCCTACAAAGGAATAGATGGAAAAGAGCAGGTATGAAAAAAGTACAACGTAAAATTAAGACCGTGCAGATTATAGCATATCAGAATATTAATATATTAATAATAACACAGCTACTGATATCTGTATAGAATATTCAGAAGTACTGTAAATTCTTTCCTTTCCTGATTTTAGTCTTCCTCAGTTTTAAGTCTGAAGACTTTCTGACTTCATGCAATGGCTAATTATGAGGGCCAAATTAAACTGAACACATGCTCACACTATTTGATACAATTTGCTGCTACTGCAACACCGTCTGCAGTACGGACTGACTGCAGTACCGAGCTAGAGGGTGGGACAGGGAAAGATGTTTATAGATTACTTTTAAATGTTTTACTTACATTCTGAGCTGCACTGACAAAACTTCTCACAGAAGTTTTGAGCAATTACACATGGGCATGAGCTATCACAAGGCTGACGTGGGTGATCACATGGCTGATAGTTGTAAACATGATTCGATGACCCATCTGAATAAAAATAGCAACATTTTGTAAAGCTGTAAGTTGCAAACAAACAATACACAATTTCCCTCACTCTCCAAGGTAGAAATTCCCTTTGAGTCATTTAACTAAGAAAGTCCCAACCATGAATAAAAAAACCAACCCTACAAATGAGTGGGGTTAAAAACCTGAGACACCTAACCAGAACTGTAACATTAGTGAGATGTTCTACACCATTAGCTCCTGCTTTCTAGGGCACTTTATTCTGCCCATTACTCAGCTGCTTTGAGTATTCAAGCTGAAAGCTCTTTACTGTGGAAAACTGAAAAACGAAACTACAATGGTATAATTTCCTGTGAGAATATGTTCTATAACAGGACCGATATTATTCGGCAAAATAAATTTGATCAAATAGTCAAAAGTAATTTTTAATATGGAACAACAGTCAGCTTTCAAGCAGGTTAACACTGGCAACATAATACCTGGCTATTATACCACTGTGCTTTCCCAAGTCAATTTTCCAGTACAGACAATGTTGAAGTCTTCTAGACGAGAAAGGAAATATCAGGGACGAGTCTAGAGCTTTACCTACAGAGCAGCTAGGAAAATTTGGTGGTATATAAATTATATTTGCTGTTAATACTACTGAGCTGGTGTTGGGTTTGCATGAATTTGTAAAAGTGCTCAAGTTAGCAATCAGCAACAAAAAAGGAGAGAGACAAACTGATCAATTATTTATGTTGCTAGAAGTCCCAACTATTCTCAACAGATTTTCAGAGAACTATTTCTAAAATAAGCTTTTTTTTTTTTTACAAAAACCCACAAAAGCAGTTTTTATCGCAGCTCCAATTGCTAATACCATTTTTACCTGTACTTCGATGAGGCCATACTGAAAAGATTGTAAACTCAGCCTCCTTCCCTTTTAATTGAATTATACAGAACTCTTCCAGTTATGTAAACCAGAGTACCTTTTGTCCTACAATATCTGTAATGAGAGCTTACTTTTTTTTCTTATTATTCCTCTATAATCTCTAGCTCCCCACGGAATGTATATAATGGCCTAACATTAAAAATAGGAAAAAAAAAGCCACAAACACAAACCCCCCAAAAGACAAAACCAAAAAAGCAATAGTAGAATCTTAAAAGTTCAGGACATAAATTGAATGGAAAGATGCTAACCCTTTTTCAGCTGTATCTTTCTGCAATGAGCAGCCCACAACCTGCAAAAACACAAAACAAACAAGAAGGTTGACAGGAACTCCTCCTGCAGTGGGCTGGAAAAGGGAGCTGCATCTTGGACCCACACTTAACTTAAGATGGGAAAGCTTCTGGTAACATGAACATCTGCCAACTGCACACAAGTCAGAGGTGACTGCAGCAGAAACACCCTGTCCCAGTCTCTTGGGGTTGACAGGACCAAAGCTCTGCAGGCTGCTTCCCCCCTCCCCACACCATTCCTCTAGTCCCAGAATTGTACAGACAAGCAGTCCCCACCCAGCCCAGGCTAGAGAAATGCTTAAATTCAGATGGCCTTGAAGGAAAACCTGCCAAGAGCAGGTTGCTGGAGCCGCTTCTAGCAGGCAGAAGCGGCAGCAGAAGGAAGGACTCGGAATTGCAGATCTGGAGGGTCATGTCTAAATAGGGGGGTGAAAGTCTGCCAGCTGTTTGATTCACAGGACTCCGCCCCAGCACAGCACTGGTTGTTGTCTACAGATCACAGCCAAGTCCTATCCTTCACCTGATGAGCTCCAAGTATGCAGACAACAGATGATGATGTCTGTCTGGCACAGCCAGAGTGATGTGGCCTCAATATTTTATTTCTGGCCAGACAGACTTTTCCCCGGTTGTTCTGACTGGTGGTACTGCACTAAGCTTTTCCCCTTCTGCTTCAAACTCTATACACCTTTCTCTTATGTCCTTACAGTTTTCCTTCAGTGTCCCCTTTCTCAGTCAGCTTAGCTAAGTACACCTTTGCCAGAAGTGGTGCTTTTCTTGTGTAATGGGTTTTATTGTTTGGATTTGTTGTTTTGTCGGGTTAGGGTTGGGGGTTTTCTTTAAGAACAACATACTTTTGGTTATCATAACATGACTCACTACACTTTAACATTCTTGCAAGTTACAATTACCCCTTTATTTTATATCCATTTCAGATTGCAAGCTCTTTGGTAGGGAATGTCAACTATTCCATAAACAGCATGTCAGACACAATCAAGCATAAACACCTGTCTGGACCTTAGGTACCTAAAAGGAAAACCAGACTTTTGATTTCAATAGCCTTAAAATTAAAGGAGAAATCAATTGGTTTACTTTTTTCTTCACTTCTAGGCATTTTAGTTAGCACTTGTATTTCAGTGAATACACATAATAAAAAAAATAGATTAAGGATTTTCAAAGTTTATACATCTTGGAGTTTCTCAGTATGACATATAGCAACATCAAGACAATATGGGAGAAGCCTCATTCCCTTGCCAAATGATACACTGCCAGCTGCATCAAGCTACCTCACTTTCTCTGCAGATTTACTGAGCAGTCCAGGACACTCATGAACAAAGGTACTCAAAAATCCCTAGCACAGAACACCTAGAAAGCTATTCTGCCTTTTAGTGAATGCAACACTCAAAAGTTTGCACTCTGAAAGAAATATCTCCTGCTGTAACTATTTAAATAGGACTTTTTTAGCTGTTCCTTCTTTCATAAAAGCATATCAGTTTCTACTTCAACCAAATGGTGTGCTGCACCCCCCCACAGCTTCAGATAAATAAGATCCTCTACAAAATTGCCCTCTCAAAGCTTTACTGTTAGATTTAACTCGACAACAAACTTTCTTACAGGTATTTGAAAGGGCCCATGTTAGAAACATGTTAGAAACACACAGAGGCAGACTTGCCTGGGTAACCGAGGTTGAGGGGAAGGAAAAAAACCCCAGGACTATCAGCATTACAGAGCACTGTAATAAATAGATGATATTCCTATTAAGAGTGATTCACCCTAGAAAAAAAGGCTACCAACATATATTAC
Source organism: Manacus vitellinus (assembly GCF_001715985.3). Lineage (NCBI taxonomy): Eukaryota > Metazoa > Chordata > Aves > Passeriformes > Pipridae > Manacus > Manacus vitellinus. Next base: position 5,837,244 of record NW_021940535.1, read on the forward strand.
AAGACATTGAATCTTTGCAAGAAGATAGCTGCCATATAATTGAAAGGAGTGCAATTTTAACTTAAATTACTCTAATGCACATCAAACTACTTTCTCTTTTGTCTGTCTGGTATCTGGAAAACGTAACATACCGTATTTTTGAAAAAGTCTTTCAGAGAAACTTGTCTGTCACCCCAAGATAATAAGGACCTACTAGCACACCAAGCTGTTCTAGATGGGTGGCTAGACTTCTTAAAATACCATTTCGTTAGCAATTAGTAGGGTTTTTTCTTTTCCTAGGGTAAAATCCTAATATTTTTCCTATTATTTATCCTAATATTTTAAATGTAAAATGCCACCATCAACAAAGCACTGATGCTAACAACTCAAACCAGAAAGAAAACTACAGATGGCAGTCACGATGGGAAAGGCACCCACTGAGCCACTCTTGTGCAGGAAACTGGAGTCATGGGAGGAGGAGAGCCCTGCAAGAAAGGAGCTGGAGACACACAGTGTCAGCATGAATTGTGGGGAATGACAGAAGACAACATGAAGGTGCCAACACTGACCAGCTTGACAGGAGCTTTGCTTAGCACAAGCAAATAGTACATTCATTGGCTTGTAACTTTCCAAAACTGCCAGGAAGCATTGCAAGTTCCCCTGGTTAGTGCACAGAGCTAGAGCCTGGTACCATACTAAATGTGGAGTAACTTTTCTATCTGCCCTATAATCTGCCATCTCAAACAGAAACAAAAGGCAAGATCTGGTCCCATGCACCAGGAAGCAAAGGCAAGGAAAAGGCAAAGTTGAGAGAGCACTCACAACTTGAAGCTTCATTTAAAAAAAGCAAACTGCAAACTCAAGTGGCAGGTTCCCAAATAAGCCGGTGGATTTGCACATGGTTGCTGACATCTGCAGGATAGCCAGCTTAGAAAACCAGTGTTTCCAGAAGCATCATGAAGCTGTCAAAAATACTGTTCTTCTCTCCCAACAACCTACTAGACTTTGCCAGTGGTTTTAGGAGGCAGCAGTATCAGCTAATCAGGCAGTAAAAATGCATTCTTTGGAAGAAGCTACACTAGCATTTCTTGCTCTGCACAGGGATACTCTGCTATCAGAAAGAGCACTGAAAATTCAAAATACATGCCAATTATGTCAAATATGTAATTGAGTCTTTACAGTGTTTGATTTTCTGGCATCACTCAGACTTCAGTCTCCTAAATCATCTTATCCACAGTCTCCCCGCCACTCCAAGATTCAGCCTTCCAACCAGGTGGCACATAAGAATCTGTGCCAATGCCTCAGCTGCACCTTCTACCTGATAACAGTGAGACTTTAAATCCATACAAAAAGGCATCCTGAACTCTTGGCAGAACTACATCAGCTATTCAAACACATGCAGTGAACAGCAGTCCAGCAGAAAGCAAGGACAGGAGGAGGAAAAGGAGAAAGTGGGGAAAAAAAAGAAAATACTTTCAAATAAAATTTACTAAGTGGCATCTGAATATGGGATGAGAGAGAAGAGGAAAACCAAAATAATCAAAAAACAGCTGAACATGGCCTTACAATCAGTAACAAATTTTTACCAAAATAGAGGAAGTAGTGTTGATTAGTTAAAGCAAATACAATTCAGCTCCCAGCAATGGAAGAAAAACATACATATAGAAGAATGAACGGTACTGAAGTACTGTCCCTCCAGCACACATATATGCTTTTTGGAATTGTCTTGGTTCAGATTTTTTTTATTGGCTTCTATGCAAAGTACTTACTCCTCAGGAAGGCAGAGTTTTCCTAAACTGCCAGGGTAATTTCTGATACATAGGAGAGGCTCTGACACTTCCTGTTTCTCCAAAAAGCAACTACATTAAAAGCCACCTTCTCTCATTAATCAGCCTTATTATGGTCATCTAACAAAAATGACACAGGCAAGTAGGAGAGAATATATTTCACCATCCAAGAGGGGTGTAGTCTTGCCAGCTAGTTGCTCAGCATGCCTATACAGGCACCGTGATGACATGGGAAATAGGCAAGTCTTGTAAGAAAATCTGCTATCAATCAGTTACAAGAGGCCACTAAAGGCAGCCTTCTGCTGCTGCTGTTCTCCTTGGTCAATACTGCTTTTGCTCAAAGGCTATCTGCCACGTGCACACGTGGAAAACCTGCAGATCAGTAAGACCCTTTCAAAGGAAAAGTGCAAAAGTAAAAGAAGGGTCTTCCCAGCTCTAGGACTGGATTTACTCTAAGAGTGAGTAAACTCAACTAAAAGAAAGGTGAAGAACAGAGAAAGACTTCCAGATGTTTGTCCCAATTGCTGGTTGTGTGACATCTTTAGAGTGCTCATATTACAGCAGAATGTAGGTAGGCGAAACTATTTTCCTTTTTTTGAAAGATGACTGCACATAGGAGAACAGAGACAGCTTGACTGCCACATATTCTGGGAAATAAAAAAATGTATTCCCTTCCTTCAAGGAGAGTTAGAAGAATTAAATGGCATTTCAAAACTAAATTGCTACCATAAAAGTTTTTATATTGCCAACTAATAAAACCAAAAAAACATCAAGAAACCCCATGCAATGGTGTGCGCGTTTATTTACTTGGGAAAAAAAAAACTAAACTAAAAAAAGTCTCAAAACTGCTCCAAAAGAATGTCATCCTGGTAACCATAAAATCCATTTCAGCTTCAAAATACATTTGAGCCTTTTAGTTGCTCTTTTTAAATAGAGGTAGTGGCACTATTTTTATAGCAACTTGTATGAATCTGACAGCAAGCTAATTCCCAGCTGCATATTCGAAGCTTGCACCATGGCTAATAACCTAAATTTAAACCGCCAAGCCCACCAAATGCCCAAACACTTGAAAACTGTGCCAAGAGCATTAAAATCAATAGCTTTTGCTGAGAGCAGAATCTCTTCCAGATGCTCACTGAATCTTTTCCTAGCTGACATCGCCAGCCTCTATGCTACAAAGCAGAAACATTCTATTCCACGTCAACAGTATCTCTGAGCCAGTATCAGGAATTTCACTAAGCCTGGAAATAATAAATATGCTTACACAAGCTAAGACAGAAGCAAGAAAAATTGATGGGAGAAGAACTGGAATAACAAACTTCAGGGAATATAGGGAACATTAAAGGGAGACATAGGAAACTATATGGAAAAAAGTGTACTTATTGCTTGCTGAAAGAAATGCTCTAGCTTATTTTCAGTCAGCTTTTTATCTCCTGTGTTCTTATCCCTGGCAATAAAAAAAAGAAAATCCGTGCAGAGTTGCATATTCTGAACCTCAGTATTCTCAAAGAAAAATGCATTTTACTGACAGACAGTAGCCACCAAGTTTAAAATTTCAACAGAAATGGTTTCAGATGGTCTTCGTGGCCCAAGCAAAATGCTTGATTTTGTTCTTCATTGAAGCTTCATTCCAGAAAATAGCTTGTTAGCCTGGTTCTTGCTAGTTGCTAATGAAACTAGGATGCTACAAAGGAAGTGTCTCTTAAAGAAAAAAAAGGCAATCCTACTAGTTTGCTACAATATTTTTCTTACTAACCATCTGAATCTTAATGAAATACACTTTACCATAAAAAATATGAGTTTTAATTTACAAAATTAAATGTATAACCATTACTGAATCCCATTGTAATGCTTCCAAATTTTTATGTTTGTTGCTGCAAACAAAATTATACCACACTATCTTGAATGTTGCAACAAGCTGTGTTTTGACTACTTGCAGCAATACACCTACAAGAATCTGCTAACAAGACTCTGGTTGTTAAAGAGCTTAAAAGGAAGGGAGAGAGAAAGAGAAGTGGAAGGTTATATTTGCCAAGGTGGTAAGACTTTTGTCTGAAACCAAAACACCATTTTGTTTTACTGCTGCAAATTTTGGTTTTGGAAGCAAAAGAAATGTTGCACGACTTTTCCTCCAAAATACTTTCTGTTCTGATCCCCTGTGCTTCCAATTTATTGTTATGCTAAGGTTATTTAGTAACAGATTTACCTGTGTTTCCTTTTCTTCTTTCTGGGAGGAGTATCAACATCTTCAGCAGGGACTGGTGCAATAATACTAGATTCCTTTACTCTAAACTCATACACCTAACAAGAGATACCATAATACATCCACGATAAATCTCTCACTAGTAGAAAGTTGCTCATTTTCTAAGTTAGTATGATTTCCTTCAACCAACAACTTACAGATTATATCCAGTCATAGTCTTTTTTCAATACATTTAAAGCTGATTATTTTTGTCATTTAATAACTGATAGGCTAATTTAAACCTCCTCTAAATTTTATTTAAAAACATTTTTAAAACTAACTTTTATGTATTTGTGGTATGAATTCAGGATCATAGCATTCTTGGGAAAACCAAGAAAATTAATTAATTTTCTCTTCTAGTAATCAATACTGGTATTTCTATACTTCAGTTTTAAAAGTAAAAAGCTATCACCCCTAGCAAGTAGCTTCCTTTCTTACCTGTCTGCACGTTTTGGTCCCAATCAGTCTGGCAATTGCACAGAAGTTGTCATAGTAGGTGCCAATAAGAACTCTAAACATTGAGGCTTCTGCACCACTCCATTCCACATTCTCCGGAGGCTCAATATTTGGCTTCATCTTTATCGGTGTTTGACACCTAGAATTTGCTTCTGTAATAAATAATTGAGAGTAAGGTAATTTCAAAAATTTTACACAGCCCTTAAAAATGTCAAATTGTTAATTGCAGTTAAAAATATCCCAGGTTTTTGTTGTTGTTGTTTCCTAAGCACCACAAAATCCCAATGCTTTTCAGATATCTCTTGCAGAAGCTAACAGTAGCTATTCAATTACATGATCTATACGAAAATTGAGACAATTTGGGCATTTCCTTCCAGGATTTTGATTCATTAAACTCATATTATTACTCTGTCTTTTCATTCAGTCCCATACATTCCAAATACATGTTTTTAGGATTGTGGGGCTCAACTTGTTTTGGTGGGGTTTGTTGTTGTTAGTTTTTTTTGTTTGGTTTGGTTCTGTTTTATCTTCTCAAGCACTGCAGCTCACTGAATAAAGAAGCATTGACCAGCCTCACCAGAGGAACTCGATGTTTCATCTTTCTTTTCTTCTTCTTCTTTATCATTGTTTTCTCCTCCAGTTTCCGTTCCAGCTTCTCGGTCGCTATCCGTGTCTTTTGATTCCAAGACATTTATTGTTGGTGTGCTGGGTCTGCTGGTGTTGTTTGGGAGTCTCCCCCTCCGGCGGCCACCCGGGCGCTTGGGTGGTGTCTTTATACGCTCAGCGGTCAAGGCAGCTGCAAACTCCTTTGCACCTTCCTAAACACAAAACATCACAGTTTTTAGTAAAATAATCAAAAAAGTGTTTTCACCTGTGATCAGGGCTTGGGGAAGGGCACATTCTACTTGTATACTGCATAACTCTGCATTATTCTACAAAATAATCATGTACACAGAAATTCCAGTTAAATGTACTCTAACCATGAACATAAAATACCTTTGATACTACCATGAAAAAAAATCTACATTTACAAAGTCCTCATGTCAGTATTCCAGTTCTCCTTTTATTTTGGCTGCCAAGTGAAAAATAATTCAGTAGTAAATTTCTATTTTCCCAGATGACAGAAAAAATGAGAATTTCCTACAGAGAATACCTGTCAAAACACAGGAACTCTTCTGGCACATGGCACTTCAACAATATGTGTTCTGCATTTTTTAAAATGCAAGTACTGGTAATTTGTTTTCTAGTGGAAAGGGGTATGACAATGTGTAGCAAGTTTTTAGATTGGAAAATTGCATAGTTTTTCATACTAAAAAATTTAGGGGAATTATGAGAGAGATTTGAAATTATATTACATCTCACCTTATTAATTTCCATTCTTTTGCTTCTTAAGACTTTAAGTCCTGGATGGAATCTGCCTTTGGCAAACTAAAAAACCTTTATAATTTTTAGTTGTGATATAATTTACAAGAGAGCTTACTCTGCAGTTCCTTGACTAGACTGGACACAACAGCAGCAACACCATCATTAAGAGGTAATAATACTTCTTCCCTACAATATCTCGGGCTACATCTAACGGATCTAAAATATATTCCTATTTAAGATGATTGGAATTTAAATCTTTTCTTTCACACCCACTGAAGAAAACCTACTTGACTGCAAGTGGCCCACAAGTATATGCACTATCCTAGATCCAGTGTGTCCTTATATTAAGTGTATCCTGCTATACTGCAGCTAGCACTAGCACTCAGTGAATTGTAACTTATAAAATTATCTTACCAAATGTTGATAACAGTGCGGTCCACAAGGCTTATTATCTAATGCTGTTTCTGTATTCTTTCGTTTATAAGTATTAGGAGTTGCATGGAATGCTGTTGAATCAAAACATCACATTTTTAAGTTTTCATATAAAAATATATTAAATATCTAACCTTAAACAGTATCCAAAACACAAGGTTTACCAAGACTTTACTAAAACCAGAATAAAAATATTAAGAAATGGAAAAAAGCCCCACAAAATAAACTCCATGTAGTGACATCTGACTTACCACTTAAATACACAGAGACGCACATAGGTTAAGTTTCACATATCATGGAATGGTTTGGAAGGGACTTTAAAGATCATCTAGATCCAAACCTATTGCCATAGACAGGGACACCTTCCACTAGTGGACCAGGTTGCTCCAAACCCCATCCAACCTGGCCTTGAATACTTCCAGGGATGGGGCACCCACAGCTTGTCTGGGCAATCTGTTCCAGTGTCTCACCATCCTCACAGTCAAGAATGTCTTCCTTATACCAAATGTAAATCTATTCTCTTTCAGTTTAAAGCCATTACACCCATTTACATCAGCAATCATCACATTTATTTCATGTATGAAGGAAGATTTGCTATATCTCCCTTCCGAACAAAAGAACAGACTTTAATTTATTGTCATGTTAAACAAGAATTATTCAGGGCTTCTCCTATTAATGCATGATCATTCCTTCAATCTGTTAGATTCAGTTGTTCAATTCCTATCTTGTCAAAAAATCCAAGCCCGTACACACTTTGGAAAGGTAATGGATCCAACTTTACATTTTCATCAAAGAGAAGGAGACACATAAGCATTTTTCCTCTATTAGTTTCTCAGCACTCCAACTAAGCTGATAGGATGGAAGAGTTCAGTTCCTGTTCCTGTATCTCAGGAACTGAACTCTTTCCCAGGGTAAAAATAAGTTAGCATTGCACAGTCACTATGGATCAGAACAACCACAGTTAAGTCTGCAACTTGCAGAGAAGTTCTGCTCCTGTATCTGATGGACTCTGCATAGCTCTATACAAGCTGTGGAGCAGTAACTCGGAAAAAAGCAGAACTGGGTATGTTACACATGCAACAAGAGCATCTTTACAACAGGATAGCAGAATCTCCTACCCATTTCTCTTTGCCAGAGCCTGTTGTCCTCCCATGCAATCCCTGCCAGCAGGATGTTTTCAGAGAGAGTGACTTACATGGTTTTGCTGGAAGTCTTGGGAACTTCTCCGTAACACTTACTTAACTGAAGCCTGGAAAATCTGCCCCTAGACTCTCACCAAAACTCATATACTCATGCTCCCAAATTATATTAGGAGCTTTTTGAAATACTATTCCTTAGTTTTTTGCAATATTCTTTTTTAAAAAAAAATTCACCTGTGTGCAAGAAAAAATTATTCTGGTTTTCTTGATATATATATATATATACACAAATAGATGCATATCAATAAATACTTTGTCCCCCGAATGTGTTAACAGTGGCATACAGAACTGCAAGGAACAAAAATGGGGAATGCACTGAAGTTCAAAAGGAAAAAAAAAAAAGAGTACTCAGTGCTAGCTATCTGTTTGTTAATGCTCTATGAAGGCCTAGAAAAGACACTCATCTGAAAATGTGGCTTTTCCAGGCTCTGTAAAAGCACTTATGCTACAGTTTTACCACAGCTGCAGTTAGGCAACTGTAACTTAGAGTGAAGTTTTTAAACATTCAGTTAATTATAAGTGCTAATGTTCAAACTGAAAGGTGAAATCCCTCCCCTCTTACCCATATTAATCTAAAAGGGCAGTTCCATACCAACACAACAGACATCCTTCTCCCTCATTAACCACCACCACAGGCTTTCCTACTCATCTTATTTCTAGATCATGCACAGGGCTTCTCTCTATATATCCACTATGCTTTCAAGACCGAGCTTTTTAAATGCAGCTCCTTCCCTTTTAAAGAATGTGGGCAGAGCCCAAATATGTCTTCACAGACAAAGTTTTGAAAAGTAAATTTCATTTCAGTGGTCTGGTTTGCAGCGTAGCTCTGCAAGCATCACTGAGGAGGGTGACCAGTGGTGGTGAGCACTTCTTAAGAAAGCTTCTCTGATGAAACCACTCTGTCTTGGAACAATCCTTTCATGCTCCCCTCCCATAAAGGAGGGCAGGCTGAAAATCAAATCATAAATTCTATAGTGTTGTGCCTGTATTAATGACAATAGCACATGGGAACCCCAGGGAAGCAACGTATTCTTACAAGGCTTTCTTAAAATGGTATAAACAATATAAAAGTATCACTAATTAAATATTGCATCCCTTTATTAAAAAGAAAAATCATGTTTTATAAATCTGGAAACACAAAAAAGCTTTAATTTTCTACATATAGGCATGTAGCTCTGTGAAAATTATTCACAAGCAAGTATAGGAATTTAATTTATGCATATTGTTGCTATTAGCACTTTCTTCCCCCAGGTTTCAGTTAAAAGCTTTTATGTAGTATGTCAGTTCTCATATATTTCAAGTAACCTTGAAGTGTTCATACATTCTCTAGGTAAAATACACTAAATAACAAAGAAACCTAGCAATTTAATGCCAAGTTATTCCACCTTTTTCCAGCTTTTAAGGAACAATGAAATGATGGGAGTCCCCCACCCAAAACAGAGAGGAACCCCCCCATTTTGTAACACTGCATCTTCAAATTTGCACAGTATACCATTTCACTCAGGGTTTTTTTCCACATAACTGTTTAACTTTCTCTTCATAGCACAAGAAAAATAATCTTACATCAATACAAAAGAATAATAAAACATTTGCAAGCCATGATCCATATCAGAGTGCTGCAGTGTGCAGAAATCAAAACTATTCTTTTTACGTGTTACTTGCAGATGCAAACACTTCTCTCACAAGTTCATTGTGTGCAGTCATAGAATAAAATTTTTTCAAAAAATTGTTTTCCTTTGGACAATGAAGACCTGCTTAGTTTGCAATGTAGTGAAATAAATCAACCTTTGATATTTTTAAACCAGAGAGACTTCAAAAGTAGGCTCTGATACTTCATATTAGAATTATATCTTGTATTCAATTATTTAAAAAACACCCAACACAGAATGGTAAAGACAACTATAGTCAAAATCTACCACCACTGTTGTGAGGGATTTTTTTGGGGAGGAGGCTTGTTACAAAGAAAGGACCCAGGACAAGTATAAAACTATTTGTATAGCTGTATTATTAATTTTTCAAATATCAGTAATAATGTTTCTTAAAAAAAAAATCACAAAAGACTTTTTAGGGTTTCCTAAATACCTAGAGTCCATATTTCTTTAATAATTTCCTCAAGAAAATAATTCTAAAACTGCTTCACTGAGCATATTTTTTGTCTTTGAGATTTATTATCTGTCTCATCCCCAAGGGGCTCAACTCTCATATTTTTCATAATGTGAAAGTACACAGGCAACAGTTTAGCCTGAAATGTACATTTGCTTCACAGTCAAGCTATTTGGGAAATTCCCCCTACCTGATACTTTTCCTTCTTCTAAATTCTTTGTTAGTCCAGACATTTAGGCATAATTCCTTGCTGTCAGCAAATGAAGTCGGTACACAAGTTTTTTCAGTAATGTCATCACCTGCACATAAAGGGATTGCCAGGTCGTCAAGGGGACTTGACATGTTAAAAATCTAATGATAACTTTTCCTATATTTAACTCAAATGTTCTAGAACAAAGATTGGAAACTCCATAAAATAAGGCTAATCTTAACAAAAATGGAATCTAAGAGGGGGGAATTACAAAAAGCAAAACCAGATCCAATAGAACTCCTCTATTTTTTTTTTTAATTCTCTATGCCTTCTCCAGAGATTTGCACCTTTCAGAGTACAAATCTGATCACTATGGCCCACCACATTACCAAAGTAATTCATCAAAAATGTCATCTGCAGAAGCTAGGACATCATCCAGCAGCACTTGGGAAGTGCATGAAGCAGAACAGAGGTAACCGTAGAAAGGTTATCAACTTTTTTTAAAAGTTAAATTGTTAAATTGTTGCAGAGACACTGAAAATTGCTAGTGCAGCCTTCCAATAACCAGAGCGGTCTTTTTTTTTTTTTTGATGAGTTACTTATTCCCAGCAATGAGCCTGGTGAGTTTTTACAAACAGTCTTAAAATTTCACAGGAAGCAAAGAGGTCATATAACTGACTCTCTCAGTTTTTAAGGGATAAATTCCTAGCTCTAGACGGACACGCAGACAGACAGACACAGACAGAAAACAATCCTCTTTCTTTGGTGTTGCTATGGACAAAAGCAAAAGGAAGCAATGCATCCAAAGCAGTGAGCAGTCATTGTTGAGGTGGAATCTGGGTATGTTTTCAGGGACTGAAAGCATGACTGAAAGCATGACTGAAAGCATGACTGAAGCATCAGTTTACTACATTCAGTGTCCAGTGCGGCAGCTACATAGTGAATGCGTAAATCAAGCTTCAAGAGACCTCTTTGCAATGATCAAGTATCAAATACATCATTACCAGTGACAATGCATGTGCTGCATAAGCTGTCATGAGGAGCATTATCATAACCAGTAATTTCACACTCCATCCTGACACAAAGGTACCTCTTGAGTGCATTCACAGTGAAAGTGCTATTCATCCCTCTTTCTGCTATGGCCCTGAAATCCTGAAGGGATGATTTAAAGTTTGGGCATTTTGAAGTACGAGGCACAGTTTAAATGAAGCCTTGGACATACACCAGGTTGGAAAGAACACTGACTTGTTTAAGGGATACATCAAAATTCACCAGCAACAAGAACTTAGGCAATCTTTCAGCAAAAACACTTTGTCTTCCATCTCAAGGTTATGAACACAGAGAAAGGAGGCACAGCACTTTTGGCTTAAAGGATGCTGCTAGTGTGAGAATTGAGGTCCTGCAGCCAGTCAGTGTTTCAGCCAAAGACTCTGGACTTTCCCATTGGCTGAACCGGGCACTCAAAAACACATCAAAATGTACAACAGTATGAACCCATCCTTCACAGCACTCAGAGAACAGAAGTCTCACAGAGTTCATGCCTCAGAACTGTGAACCAGTAACACCAGGCTCCCCAGAGTAGCAAGCACCAACACATGGTCCGTGGAACTTTTCAGTTCTACTTCTGTCAATCTGCAAAATGACTGTGAAAGGCAAATCTACACAGACTAATGAAATATATGCATATTTTAGAGGAACCCACATCTTCACAGGAAGACTCCTACAAGTTTATAAAATCAGTGAGAAAAATGACTTAAGACAACTGCTGCAGAAATACCTAAAGTCTTCAAAGGTGCCACTAGAAAGAGTTGGTTCTCACTATGTCCAGACAATGTTTTTTCATTGACTTAAAAAGTCAAAATCCTTTTAAAATGGCATTTAGTCTCTCTGCTAAACTATTGAGAGTGTCAAGAACTCATATAACCCCTGCCAGATAAATGGATTGCCAAGAGGCAGCAAACAGCTTCACTTCCCTGGCCTACAGACTAAGGCTGCACACAGCAGTTCTTGGAATGAGTCATCCAGGCAACTAAGATACCACAAAACCTACAGCTTCACAGAACACATCATGTTGAAACTGGTTGGACAAGATAGAAGCTATACCTCCAGAAACTTATTGTTCTTTAACCTCATTCAGAAATAAGTGCTTCCTTTTATTTTTTTCTTCATATTTTCAAGCAAGGGCTGTCAACAGAATATAAGGACAAAGTGAAACAGCAGACCTAGCTCCAAAAGGCACAAATACTGTTGGAACTAGGAACATGAAAAGCTTCCCTCCTCCCCACCACCTGAGAACAACTCCAATTCCTCCTCAAACTGAAAGGCAACTAAGGGATACTAAAAAGCAGCAGCACTGTGCAAAGCCTTCAGTGTGAAGTACAAACAACAGGCAGACTGCATGTGTGCTGGATGAGGAGCTGCTGACAAAGCACAAAGATTTCCAAATGAACATGCATGCGCACTCACAGTGGAACATGCAAATGAACAGTTAAGTCAAAAGAGAAAATTAATTTGAGGGCATCATAGTATTCCACTCCAAGTCAAAACCACTTCATAATTGACTGTTAGTTTCCCCTTTACATTTGACTCTGTTCTCTGAGCAAGAACTGTCTCTAGTAGCACTTCAGAACCTCTCTTACTCTTCACACTTTGCAAGAGAAAACTAACATCACTGCTAAGCTCTTGTCAAATCCTTCTCCCAAAAGAATGGGGCGACATGAAAGCAATTCAGTGGAAAGGATATCACAGTTTTTAAACTCAACCCTCTGAAATAATTCTTCAAATAACCAAGTTATTAACTTGAGAGGATAAAAGATAAAACTGTTCATGAGCATTTATTCTCCCTGTTGCAAAATGAAACAAGTTTGATGAATAACTAAGAATTTTAATGGAAAAATACATTCCATTCTCCATGCATAAACTGAGAAAGTGTAACATAGAACCAATAGTAGAAAATAATGTAGTTTTCTTACAGACTATATAAAGAGAAGTGATGTTACAGGTTGGTCCAAGTCAGGAATATACAAAGTCCTAAACGCAAAAAGGATAACAAACTACCCCACAGAGGTGTATTTGGTTTTTCTGAGGTACAGTTTTCACTGCAAAATAATGTCAACATGGACAAGCTGTTTTCATAAACTTCAGAAATACTGATGCTTTTATTTTTTCTTCTCTTTCCTTCCTACTGCATTATATCCTGACTTGCAAAACCAAAACATATACAAGCACACTATAATCATACTTACGATGTAAGAAGCAATCATATTTAAAACAGCGTCTACAGAAGAGCGTGTGGAAAGAGTGCAGGCTTTGCTCCCTCTGAACGGATTTCGCATTTGGTCCATCTATGTTCGGTGTGCACTCAGGGGGAAGAGCTCCGGGAAGCTGCTGCTCAGTGAGTTCTTTATATCTTTAAAAGAAAGTAATGGATGTTATTTATTAAGTATCTATTTTTTTTAAAAAAACGTATTTTTTATGCCAGTATCACTCTATATTTTCAATGACAAATTTAAAAAAAACAAACAAACAAACAAACAAAAACTAAGAAATATAAGCCAGTTAAAAAGGTCAATCTCTTAGTGACATGACAAGTTTTTAATTTCATAATCATTAATACAAATATAAAATTGACTAGGAAAGAATGCATTTGTTTTCCAGACCATCATCTCTTCATATATATTACTCACTAACTCCAAAAAGGAGATTTATTTCTTTTTTAACAAAAGCTTTTGCTTTAACACCTCAAAAAATGACATAGATTATTAAAGACACAAAAGTATACACTTTTGAACAGTTTAAAAGGAAGGCTAATAAACGCTTCTGTATTGTTTGACTCTGTGGGAATGGCCAATTCCCTTCAAGTTTCACTTGCAGCAGTTACACAACTGCCACAGAACTAGCTGCAAGGGGGACCATTTCTAATCAACAAATATTTAATGAAGTAGAGGAATCCTTGTTTCACAGAGCAACACAGCAATATACCCTAAGAAATACTTTCTTACTTCTCTTTCAGTTCTTCTGCTGTACCCTTGTCCGGAAACATGGAGGAAATGGCTTCAAATATCTTGTCAGAAGGAAATCTCCGAGGTGGGCGGCTTTCTTTCTCTGTCAAGGAAGCAAAACATTTGGAAAACAAGAAAATTATATTCCTGTTCCTTTGCTACCTCAATAAGGTGCTCAGAGAAAGGGGGACTTCACCAAAATTCTAACATGTAAAAATATCACAGACAACTTAAACTGAGTTAAGTGATCTTTCCTGCCAAGAGAACTCTACTAGTAAAAACGGAGAAACGATTATTTCACCAGCAGATGGAGATGGCAATTCAGAACTCTGCCTACTTTAGAATAATATTTCATTTTTTGAGGAGTACCAAAACATTTATTAAACAGTTACCTGACTCATATTTGTTACATTTGACTGCCTCAGTATGCAGATAAACAAAAACTGACACAAGTATCTTGTAGTATTCTCTGTACAAAATGAACTCTCTTGAACTAAGTGACAAAGGCAATTATGAAAATCATGCTACTTTAGACCTGAAAACTGTATTGTATAAAGAAGGGTTTGAACAAGTTTATTTAGTGGTTAAATAAAAAGTTTTGGTTTTAACTTTTAATGCCTGCAGACAAACATACCCATCCTGTTACCTTCCCGATCTTTTTGCTTGTCATCTCTTTCCTCAGGATTGTCATCTCCATCATCATCATCTTCATCATCACTATATTGACCAAGGGCATTGACCAGCTCAACAAATATTTCATCATTGATAAATCCACACTCTGAAATTTAGCAAAATTGTGAGTGAACACAAAAGCACAACGTGTATATTAAGTATTTTTAATCCCCCTTACACTTCAATTAAATTATGGCAAATGCTGTTCATAAAAAAGAATTTTGTGTTTTTCCCCCCTCTTAGTTTCAGTATATGAACAAGAGATGAGTTAAAAATACTCATTATTCATTTCTTAGACTGACAACTGGGAAGGCAAGACGGAAACTTGTGGGCATTTTTCTTTTCCCGACTTCCTGTGCTTCATATCAGTACACATACATAAATCTCTCCTCCTTGGAAGATAAAAAAAAAGCATTACTAGCTAGACTATTTAAGAGATTTTATGCCAGAATCCCAGTTCCAACATGGTAAGTTAAGCCAGTCTGGAAATGCATGTCTATAAAGTAATTCTTAATCAGCTGGGGAATCTCATGAGAGATTTTGGTTGGTAGTCCCTCAGCATCCACTTCCCTATAGACCCCATTAGCAGGGTGATAAAAAAAGAATGCAGTTATATATAAAAAATTCAAGAGAAAACTGAAGGATACCATGCTGCATAGATCTACTTATTAGTTTATATTCTGTTGTGACATTCAGAGGGCAGAAGAGATTTAACAATAAGGTATTTCTGCACAGAGGAAAAATCATAGTTAGTGTTGACAGAAACTGCTATTTTTCAAAAAATAATCATGAACTGTGCAGGAACTTTAGTGCTTATCACCATCCTCTTTTGACCCTGGACTGGTGTTGGATGTCAAAATAACTTGACAGAAACTAATAGTTTTATTACTATGTAGACACTGAAAACACCATTTGGATGTTTTAAACAGAACTCTTAATATACACACACAGGTTAGTACAAATTAATCTCCCAAACATGCAATTATAAAGCTAGTTTAGAATTCTGACTCCTACACACGAATGCCTCTGGATTACAGAGTCCCACAGCATTTAATTACAGTCACTCAAGAATACTAGTTATTGGGAATCTAAAAAAAGTCTTTCTACTTTCAATATATAGGTTTGTAGATCCCATAACAACAATAATCGCCATCATAAACTTGGGTCTCGAGATGCTCAAACAGGATTAATTTTAAAGCTAGACTCATTTAATAATAAATTAAATCATAGAAGACATTTACTACTAATGTCATCATTTTGACATAACCAGTTCTCTGACAGGGATATTAGCAGTCAGTAAATCTGTAAAAATATCCAAAGGCCAAACCCCATGAAACATTTTATGTTCCTTATGAAATACAAAGGCACCAGCTATCCTGAGGACATTAACAAGTCAAACATGTAGCAGTTATTATCAAATCACAGGCTTAACTTTCATGAGAAGCACATAATGAACTCAAAAAATGTCATTCTCTTCCTCAATCACTTCAGCATTAACAGGAATACAATCAATTTTAAGAAACTATTCCCTGTTTGAGTGAAGGGGTAGACTGGGTAGGTAATGTTTCTGTGAAGGAGGAACCACAGTAGTCAAGAGAAGCCTTTACAGCTGTAAAGCTCAGTATATAAACTTGTATACTCGGTCTACAAAACTTGTATAAACCAGTTCTGAGTGAGCACACAGAGCAAGTGAAAGGTCACCACTTCACTGAGACTTTAGCAAACTAAGAGACAGATTACATTGCAGGTAGTCCAGCTTCCACACAGGAGGAGAGGTAAACTACACATAACAATAAATATATACAAAAACCCACAAACCTACAAGAGGTTATTCTACTGAATTGCAATTGCAAATGTTGTCATTGTCAGAGTTTTGCATACTTCTCCTGCCACCTTCTCCTAGGCAGAACACGCAGGGATATTACAATATTTTATTCCAAAGTTCTGGGCACAAAATTGAATACCAAGAATCACTGTATGGTATAGGGAAAAAGATAATGTGCTTAATTTCTCCATACTACTACTTTAAAACACTTAGCCTTATGAAAAAGCAAAGCAATATATCTAAATAAGGAAGCCAGTTATACCCAATGTTTACACAATGTAGAGATTCTAGTGACACTACTGTAACAATCAAGCCTCAAGCCTTAACAAGCAATACTACAACAATTATTTACGTAGGAAGAAGTGATTTGTATACCTGAGTGTTTGGGCTCACCTCTGTCTCCATGCACTTTCCCATCATAGTTCTTGATGAGTTCTTCAATAAAGGTACCATCCTGGTCAAGCACTTCATCTCCCATATATGGAATGTTATGTAAAACAGTTTCATCCTCTACCTAGGAACAACAGTTATAATCAAACAATTTTAAATTGCATTTTCAAGTGACCATTTCTGCATTGCTATTTTCCACAAGGTACAGGAGTCTAGCTATCACAATTAACTAACTGCTTTCACTGCTTTAGCACATTTACCATTAATTAAAGAAATGAAACAAAACCATCACTGATGTTCAACAATTTTTTGCACTCATGGTGACTGGCTCAAAATACTAACACTAGCTCCTAATCTCAAGGTTAGCAGTGTTTCCACAAAGCTTCTACTATGGAAACCCATTAAGTTACCTGGCTTTGGGAAGCTTGCATTTGATAAGTTCATTTGCCCCCCTGTGGATCTCTTCTACAGTAATGTTGGAAACCACAATGGAAACCACCCCTTCATTGTTTTGCCAGAGATAAGAAAATATGCCACAAAAAGACTTTAAATTCAAGTTGTCTAAACAGCAAGCAGAAACATGCCTGACAATTTAATCTGAACTCCACTGTCTTTTTTTGTCTGCATATAAACTAAATGCATTAATAATACCATGTTTTATCAGTAGAATTTATGGACCCTGATACTCAGCTGCATCTTCCAATACTACAAAAGAACGCCCTATTGTTAAGAAAATAAATGTAAACTTTCCTGCTGATCATGATTCTGCAGTCCAAAATATCCAAACACTGATGAATTGAAAGCAAGTAGAAAAACGTGTGGAAGAACTCTGTACATATACTGATAAAAATGGTTATTTAAATCACTATGTTACTATTATCACAATAACCAGTCAACAAAGGTGATCATACACAAAATGACGTGACAAAGATTTGCAATAAGCTAAGCTTTCCAAATAACTCAAATACCTACATCAGAAATCTAGAGTTATGGCTTCTGCATACAGTGAAGCTAATCAGAAAAAAAGGCCATACTCAGGTGCTAAATGAGAATGACCATTACACAGGGAGACTATTTGAGGATTAAGTTCCCTTTATGCCATAAGAATTACTATTCTGCTACGGGTATGCTGGTTGATTGTCTTACATAAAAGTATTCATACTCCTCAGAAAACATTTCTCATTACACTAATCATATACTTTCAAATAAATTAACATTTGGTAAAGGTCACAGAAGATAATAGGTCACCTGAATTAAATAAACTTTATTGCAAGATTTTAGAGATACTTAGGTTCATCGAGGATAGAGGTTTAGTTTGAAATCAAAGTTATCTTTTTCTTTATTTTATTGGGGGAGGAGGGGCTTATTTTATTGGAGGGGGGGCTTATTTCTGATTATTACTGCCTTATTACCAATACCGAAGACAGAGAGGGTAGTTGGCAATGGATTTTTGCTGGTTTACTTCTAAAATTAACGCTTCTGTTTTCTCCATACATTTCTCCTCCCAGCACTTGCTTAAACTTACCATAAAATTCTGTTGAAGGGGAGACCAAGAATACATTATAGGCACAGAAGCAACAGCATTGAGAGTCTTCAGAGGGATGACTTGTTTCGGAAAATCTATGTCGCTGGTAACAGAGCACTGAAATAAGAGGTTGAAGTTACACTTACATAGTGAGATCAGAAAAAAAACCAAACAAAAATAAAACACAGAGCAGTCCACAATGTACCAAATTCAAAGAGTTTCTCAAAATTAGCCACATCAACCTTTGAAAAACACATCTTTTTTTTAGGGCATAATAGTATAAATAGTTTTAGCAGGAAAAAACCTCAAGAATTATTTCTATGTCAATACCTTGATAACAGATCATGATGGATTTTTTCCACTTACTATTAAGTGGCTGTGATAGTATTTTATTTGGACTATTCAACCTACAATACAAATTAAGTTTGGTATCTCAAAACAGATTTAGTACCTGTTGCTGCTACACTGCTGTTAGTGTATTTATTCAAGCCATTTGAGAGCCAACTGAATTCCCCTGGTTTTGGATCAATACACTGCAGATATCACGTATTATTTATGTTATAAAAATAAATAAAAATTTTACTTTAATGCCGGCAAGACATCTTATATACATAAAACCTCCATGTCTTTTTAAGTCCTGCCTTGTTTTCCTGTCATTCTCTGTTTATCTCCATCCTATCCTCAAGCCTTTGCTTATGCTCACTGCTTACAAAGGAAAAATGAAAATTAATTCTTAATACACAACTCTGTGTATTAAGTCAATGAGTTTTCAGCTACAGGACTACTGTTTTAGAGATTCAAAGATATATGTAGCCTCCAAAGGATAAACACTCCATAGAAATGTAGACAACATTAAGTTATTTTTTCATCTAATTAACAGTTAACAGACACAGGTCAACTTCTCTCAAATACTTGGGCAGCAGCATGAAGAACTCTGGAAAAAAAGCTAGAAACAAAAGCAGATAGAAACATACAAACCTAGGAGAAGTACAATAAAGAGGATTTCGAGATCGGTAAAACAAAGCTTAGAACAGCTACATGAAAGAAAAAAGTAGAGACAAAAGATCTTTCTCCTTTCCAGAAGGGAAAGATGAACAGAGCTTCACATTTCTAAAGAAATAAACAAAGTAATGTAACAAACAGTATACAGAGACAGCACCCTGGTAGAATGACACAAGCCAGATTTATTTCTTTTCTTTTGAATCTGCAGCAAATTAAATTAGATTTCTGCTCTGCATATGAATATTCAAGACACTATCTATGCTATGCTACTGCTTTATTTCCGTTTCAGGTTAATGTTTAATTTTCTAGCTAGCAGCCACCTAGCATATTTTTCATGTATTTTTAAAGAAAAATACAAAAGTAAAAAAACTAATTACTTTTATCTTTAGAACTAGAAATCTCAGGCTGACAAATAGGCTATGTCAAAATGACTCAAAATGTTTGGTACTAAGTCTCAGTTATGTTGCCCTATTGTTTTGGTATGGAACCCAGCTTGATGTTCAGTAGGCCAGCACGGGACACTTTATTGTCACTGGCTGAAGGCACTCACAGAACCTTTCCATCAAGTCACTGAATTTCTAGCCAGTGTCTTTCTTATGCAACTCTGAAGAAATTCAGCATATTAAGAGAAAGAGATTTTAAAGTAATCTTTTAAAGTCTCCACCATTTCTTTGTCTCACTTCTCTCACTGTAAATTATGGCAATCTTAAATCAAGCATTAGAGTTCTGACTCATGAGACAGAGACTGGATTTGAATGCAGTAATTAGTGTGCTCTATCAATACAGGCAGGAAATTAATATAAAGAATAGTGAACACCAAGCTTCAAAAAAAAAAAAGAACAAATAAAGAAGAATTGCGAGGAATGATCTTTTACTAACAAAAAAAGGTGAAAATTGGATGTGCACCTGTGTCGATAATTATCAGAAGTTCTGACTCCACAGTGCCATTTAATAGGGAGAGCTGTACATGTAATTGCATATCCAAGAAAGTTTAAAACAGAACACTCAATGGTCCTGGCCTGCTCGCATGTGAACACACATGCACCTCTGACACATCTCTGTCCCCCAGTTCTCCACTAAAATTTGAGGAAAAGGAAAATCTGCACATAAAGTGCTTTTTTTTTTTAACTTATTCACAGTAAGGTCTTTTCATTCTCATCCTAGCTTTTCAGATTACAGATAAAACACCTTCGAACTGGCTTAGTTGGAAGAAGTGCCTAAAGAGCAACTGAGAAAGAAGATAAATTAACCTGAGCTGAATACAGAAAGTTGGAGTCGGCTTAAACCATTGTTCAAGCTACCAACATGACACAGGACACAATCCTGAGTAACATGCTCTAGGATGACTCTGCTTGAATAGAGAGGCAGTCCCTTCTAATCTTACCCATTTGGTGATCCTGTGAAAGCCAGTTTCGGTGCTCAAGTTGCACCACAATTAGGGAAATGTTTTTCACAAATTTAGCTTCCAGTCTGCTTGTGCAACACAAGGGTTCATCAACCTAACTAACTCCTTTTAGGATCTCTATGGCTAAATGACTTTAATTAATATAAAGAAGACTTTGTCAAGTGGGTGTGTTCACATATTTCATGTTTTAACTCACTATGAACCAAAGTAACCGCTCATTTTTACAACTTGGAGAAAACTCCAATAGGTGCAAGAGTAAACTCCCAATACCACAGAGACAAAACAGTTTGATTAAAGGATGCTGAGGTATGACCCAAGTATTACCAGAAACAAAGAAGCTTCACTTTTGTGTTTCATTTAAAGCTAGGTAGCCTGCTACATATTTATTGTTTTCCAGAAGTCATATGATCAAAGTAAATAATAAATAAATTCTTTAAGAGACTTATATAAAACATATTAAGCTACCAAGTCATATCATGCTGGGGGGAAAAAAAAAAAAAAAAGAAAAAAAACAGCCAATTTTCCCGTAATAAAACGAAAACGTGCTAACAACCTTGTAAGTGGAATTACCACAACACATGTTAACCAACCTCCCTGGTCCCGCGCAATGAGCTCACAGAAGTCATGATGTGAACAGGCTGTATCCTACGTTGTTTCCATTCTTGATTTAAGATTTCAGTTCTTTCCAATATCTTCTGACGATTAGAATTAAACATACTCTAAAAATTAATCACAACATTACAGATAAATCAAAGACTCTAAATTAACATGCTAGCATCCTAAGGCATTATAACATTAAAAATAAACAAAAGCAGACAGGTTAAAAAAAAAAGTGCTCAGAACTCAATCATACAGATTTTGTTTAAATGTCAGTGAGATGCAATACAGCTCATTATCCCTCTCCTCAATTCAAACCACACACTACATTCTAAAGAGTATGCAGCTAAAGAAGTTGCCATACTTGTTCTCCACAGTATCTTTTGATACTTAACATTCTCAATCCAATTACATATAAATGTATCACACCTGTTTATAAGACCATAGACTTAAGATAAATTTTCAGTAGGTTAATGAAGTATTCAGTGAAATGGTTATAGCAGATGTTAACTGCAAGACACCTCATACTACAGAGGGAAATCAATATTTGTATAATTTCATAAGCAATAGAACCAAAAGATAAAGCACCTTTACTTCATCCGCACGTCGGAACCTCTTAAGCTGTCTCAGTCTCATATATTCTGATTTTACGCGTTTTCTCCAACAAATTGGTCCCTTCTCAGATTTTTTTCCGGTTTGACCCATGATTATCCTACAAGAGACAATGTCATGTTAATATTACCAAATCTGATGCCAGTGCTTATAGAAGAAGTGGGAGTGAAGTTAGGTAGGACAAAGACATTCCTTTAATACCTTTCATATCTAATTCCTTTAATTCCTTTCAATCAGACACTTGTGATACCATCCCAATCCAACAGAGAAAAAAAAAGAAAATGTATTTAAGTGAGAGACACTGGAAAACAGTGATTATAATTACAGATCAGTGGGACCCTTCACAGCTGCTTTAACCACTTCTAATGCCTCTCTACAAAAAGGTACCCGATGGATTTAAAGGGGTGAAGAGGAATAAATCATGATTCCCACTTCAAAGATACACACCGGAATCCCTACAAGCAGCCTTGTAAATTAACTTCTGGAGATCTATGTTCATGGCAGACAAACTTTTTCCTCCTTGCAGGAGTGGTCCTCTTCACTAAGACACCAACACCTAAAATAGGCTTCTGGAGTTGACCTGAAGTGCAAAGAGGTACTCTCAAGCACAGTCCTCCTACCCAGCCTCTCAAGCATGAAGAAATTCTAGAAATAGACTGAATAAGAGACTTTGCTCTTTTCTCAAGTGTTCTATAAAAACCCAAACTGTCCGCTGATTCCACTTTTGCTGATCACCCTCCTAGTGCCAACTGCTTCACTTTTATGTTACAGGACTGTTGGCAATGAAGTTGTATTTTTACATTACAATCCAAGCACATTGCTGGAATATGCCAATCTGCTCAGTATTTTTCAAAATCAAGGATCATATGCTGCAACTATGCTGGCAAAGACTATTTTGACAGCATCCTGAAACTAAACCACTACATCAAAGACTGGTTTCCTCACAAAAGCTGCATTGTAATAACCTACAATATTTCACTAAATAGCTCAAAATATCATTCACAATAGCCATCATGGATGAAAGGCTGAAATGTCCTGTTGTCTAAGGTTAATATATTCTCAAACAAGCATCATTAATTTGAGTAGTAACAATTACAGCCCTTCTAATTATCAAGGCAGGTCAACATGAACAGAGGTGTCATCTTCAGGCTCGAGTCAAAGGCCCAGCGCTACTTTCACTGCCCCACACCACAGCTCCCCTGGCAGTCATATGTACAGCTTTATCCAAGTTATTAAAAGCTTGCTGCTCTATTTTCAGTAGCTCTGCACAGGTCAGATGGGAGTTCTATCAGATTTTATGATGGGAGGGGGGAAACTAATACAGAGTCTTTTTATTCTCTGGGTTACACCTTCATTTATACTGAACAAAAGGTAACAAGTCTATAAGAGCCTGACACACATCTTCATGCAAGACTTAATAATCATATTTTGTAAGAAAAATCGTTGGGTTTTTAGATTTAGAATGAAAATTAATCTACAAACAAATGGCAGAATTGCCAGCCCAAATCATGGGAAATATTCTTTGATTAAAAAAGACACAGAATACAAATAAGTATCACATAATGCACCTGACTAGACAGAGGTGGAGGATGGAGAACCAGCACGGGGAGGTAAACATAGAGTAAAGCATTGAACATGGTTAGTCTGCTTCCATGCACAAGACAGCAAGCAGAATCCACCTGTATCTTATTTGCCACAACACCAAGAGATAAAAAAATAAAATAACAATTTAAAAAAATAATTCTGGACCATGCATGTTAGAACACGGTCAAGACAATCAGTGATTCAAAGTGCACTATGATATTGATTAGAGAACAGCATAAAAACACCATGAAGTACAGAAAATACATTCCACTATATGTTAAACTAAGCAAAGCAAAAATATGGAAAACCATCCCATTAACTGGAAATAAATTAGACATAGAATAAGTGCCTTTAAATAACAGAATCTCAATTTGTAAACAATACAGAACGTCGAAATTCCTTCAGTTACGATTCAGCCAAAAGAAATGGAAAAAGTACCAATGAACTCTAAAGATAAATGAAAGCTCAGTTGACAATACTGAAGTAACAGAGCTCATAAAACAAAAACACAGATTACATTTACTTATTCTAATACTGCATCAACCACAGCCCTTCTTGTTCTAGTTTCCTGGAGAATAACAAATGACTCAGGCTTAAAACAAGCTTTCTTAACTGAAATTAATTTGCCAGATAAGCCCTGCTCATCAAAAGCAGATCTATATGGAAATCATATATAATTGGATTAAAAATAACAACAAAACAAACTGACAAAACCCAACAGAATTTCCATCTTTCTTTCATACAACTTAAATACAGCCCCAGGAAGACCCCACAAACAAGGCTTTAAGATGTGAGAGATATGTACCTCCATCAAATAAAAAATACAATCTATTCAATTTTCCAGCAATGAACATAGTTGTTACCTGTTGTATTAAAATGGTAAAAAATAACACCTCACAAGAAGATTCATATTTCCTTTTAAAACAGCATAACTTACGAACGCTCAGGTCATTCATCTGAAAACAAATGTGACTTATAAGAACACTCCTCTTCCACTAGTTCGAAGCTGCTATCTGGGGCACAATACAGAAAATGACTTAAATGTTCAAGGCACCAAAAAACAAATCACAGAAAATGAAAAAAAAAATTGCACTGTTGCTTATGTCAAGTTATAGCAAGAAAAAGTTCTTCTAGTTAAAGTAATAACATTAATGAGCAACAGTCAGTGGAATACACATCATATATTAAGTCAAATAAGTACAAACAAATTAAAAAATGCCTCTTAAATGTCAAATCCATATTATGAGAAAAAGCACTCAGTGGAAAGGAAACATATGCATAGATAGGTTATAGAAAAAAAATATAGCTGAGAGAAAAAAAAACTGTCCTGGATGCACATTTGTAAAAAAATTTCAGTGATTTTCAAAACCGATATAACAATGAACTCTTAGCAGCAGTTTTTCAAACCAAGTGAACCATGCTTTTATGTTTCTGGGCAGTTAAACATCACCAAAGTAAAACTACAATGTTGCTAACATATGTACTATGGTAGGGGGTAGGGCAAGAAGAGCATATTCATAGGGAACAGAGTTAATTCTCACAGTGCAATTGATCCATCATCTTCACATCAGGACTACAGACAAACACCACTGGCAATTTCCAATATCAATTCAAAGGTTGTCCCCAAAACTATACATTTAGGAAACTAAACCTGAGAAACTGGGATAAGAAGTTTCACAGGCAAGGACAGGGAATGTTGGGGGGCAAAAAATGAGACAGAACTATGAAGTCTTAGAGGGGTGCTGGACATTACCTCCAACCCTGCAAGCAAAAGTAATTTGGAGAATTAAAAGACTTCAGGGAAACATCAACATAAACTCAATCTCTGAGGCAAATTCAGGATTGTAGATGCTGTCTCAAGCCTACTGTTGGTCTACTTGCATTAGTACTTGTGTGTTAGAAAAACCCTTCCCAAATCACTTTCTTACAAATGTGAACAGTAGAAATTATGAAAGTACTTTGAGCTGTAAAAAACTACAGAGTTTTCACTTGGTTAGACAAGAAAAGAACATTCCACAGTTTCCTTAAATTATGTTGAATGGGAATCAGCTAGGATTGCAGAGCAGAGAAGTTAGTGAATGTTAAGATCAATTTGTTAGAGATAGCCAACTTTTCATATAAAGTTTCAGAATATCCCCTACAATAGCCAAAGTGGCACAAGCTAAATCCCATCTGTCTAAGAATAGTTAAGCCTGTTTTAAGACTGCTAAGTGTTAAACAGTTTTCATTTAATAAATAAAACATGATACTGGTTTGTCTCAGTGCAGTGGTCTGATTCTGAGAGCCCCCAGGCCTTATCCTTCTTCACTGTCCCCATTTCCCCTTCTGAATCCTGCTGCTAGTTGTTTCTATTGTTTTTAAATCTTATTCTTTCCCATTTTTCATCCTTTTGATAAAAAGGGTCCACAGAAACCACCTAACTGCCAAAGAT
Source organism: Manacus vitellinus (assembly GCF_001715985.3). Lineage (NCBI taxonomy): Eukaryota > Metazoa > Chordata > Aves > Passeriformes > Pipridae > Manacus > Manacus vitellinus. The sequence goes on from NW_021940535.1 coordinate 5,863,041, forward strand.
CCCAGTCCTGAAAAGCTTTATCCAAAAGAAAGAAACTAAGTAGCAGCCAACTCAGTTATTTATGGGCAGATTACGGCACTCCAACACAGATACAAAGAAAGCAAGCACAACGCTAAAGCAGTTATACTGTTTCTAGAGAAAGCTCATCTCCGAAAGTGCAGAATGACTTCCACACAGAACCTGAACTGAACAGATCTCACCTGGCATCACACTAAAAAAGGAAACCTTGCCATAACTCCCTGCACCTTCTTTGCAGAAGAGGGAACACTGGGAAATGTGGTGAGACATCCCAAGCGATTCGAGCGTCAACACTCAAAGACTGACAGACTGTCTCATTCCGCACTAGGCAATCATTCTGATTCCACAGCAAACGAGGAGAAGCATGAACCACACTTAAACGCAAAAGCTTAACATCTTGGGTCCAAAGCTGCACTGAACACAGCCAGCCTTCCCAGAGCACAGCACTGCAGAGTTAAAGGGACCCCACGCTGCCTATCCCACACATACAGCTCAGCACTGCTGCACTCTGCTGCCCAGCTCTCATGACACCCACACTTTTCCATTACTTGTCCTATTACATCTACCTAATTCCCTGAGCTATAGAATATACCCTTGCACAATGTACCTAAGTGTATGGGTAGCACTGAACATTAGATAACTATACTAAGGACAAAACCAATGTATTTTCAAACAGACCACTACCAAATACAAGGAAAATAACAAAACTAACCCCTCTTTTTGAAGTAAGGGGATTGAACTATGCTGTTAGGAATGAGACATACTGAAGCCACATAGACACTGCTTTAAGAGGAAAAAAACATCTACAAGAAAATAGAAACAAAGACACAGATATTCTTTTCAGTTTCTACTCATACTTGCATATCTGGAAATGAAAAAAAAAAAAAAAAATGGCAGTCCCCTAAAGCATATACATTTGTGTTTTAAATAAAGCCAGCTGAGCATTTCATAATTCTGCACAAGATTCACATTCCTTATAGTAAGTTTTTATGAAAATTCATGTCTATAAGCTTAAATCAGCCAACAGTTACTTTCAGCAGACAAACTCTGTTCAACACATCCAGGATTCATAACAAAAGACAAAGAAGTGTAGAACAATTTCAGCTCAAATTGCTCCTGCTTTGCCTATGGAACATAGAAATAGCCTTATTTAAAGACAACGTCCTATTTTTCTTTGATAGTTTTGGCAATATCCATCAGTGACAGACAAGTACACAGATAATTCTCTAAATTAGGCAGTCTATTCAAACAGTCATATGGTTGTCAAAAACTATATTTAAGCTCCTCTGGCTACTGTGCCAAATTTCAGGAAAAAAATCAATTAATGAAAATTTTCAACTGAAAAGCATGGGAGAACAAATGAGGGGGTCTGCCCTTTTGAAAGAACGCTATTAGTTTGTAATTGTGCTTAATATTACACAATATTGTAAGCTGTAAAAATACTACATTATCTTCCCTCTACTTAGGATTCCTGTTTGGAGATATTTATGAATTAAAACATATTTTGTACAGTATAATTTATCAGTTCTTTTTTTGTGAATTAATCTACACTCATAAGGTCATTCACATATTTTAAATATATGCATAAACTGCTACAATACTGCTCTTCAGAGCACTCTTAACCAACAGTTTCAATGCGGGGGATGGAGGGGAATATAAAACCCAAGAGAAACCGCATATGCAATCTGATGCAAACAGAAAAATAAAATAAGCAATCATGCTTTTTGCTGCCTACAGTAAGGAAGGAATACAACCATCCACATAGGTTATGGGCAGGTAGTGGGAAGTACTGCTTCTACCTTCCATAAAGCAAAATGCTTTCACATTTGCTTCTCAGAACATCGAGCTCGAAAAGAATGCATTTACTGCAACACTCTGCTCAACAAACTGTATCACACTGCTCCTTAATCTCTTCTACCTCACTCTTAGCATGCCAACAGCCCTGCCAACAGTGACTGACTTTCACTAACTGGGAAGCCCAAAACATGCATCTGAGTTGGCTCCATGAACTCTCATTTCAAATACTATAAACTTAATTAATTAGATTCAATGCTACATAATGAAGGTGCTCACCAAAGTAACTTCCTTCGCAGCAATGGCACCTTACAATCATCCCACCCTTCCCAATTCTTTATTCACACCCCAGTACTGTCCAAAAACTGGATTAAACTGACCAAGGATAAATAAAAAACTCACTTTTTGTCACTTTTTCTGAAACACGGATGAGTTTGATGACCCCATCCACAGCTGTGGCTTCCTGTGCAGAGTTATAAAGCAAAAAGAATTTGATAGAAAAACAGGCCAACCCTAGAGAAAAACTACTGCAGGCAATGAGACCACAAACAGGCACTGGTTTTATACATCAGTTTGCTCTGGAGGGGCAGACATGCTCTTGAGCTGCAAGCTTTTATCAGATCCAGACAGCATACAGGTCTTTCAGCCTGAGCTTATGCAATCTTACTAATGGACAAATCATTATATAATAAACCCTATCTGAAGTCAACACGGAACTTCTTCAAGCAACTGCAAAACTTACAGAAAAAAAAACAAGCCAAAGCAAACAAACAAACAATCAAAAACCAAAACCAAAGAAAACCAATCATACCCCACCACACTCTTCTATGTTTTTTCACAAATTAAAAAAATTTTTGCTTGGGCAGCAGAATTTAGGACAACTTTCATGTTCAACTCAAAAACCAGAATTTTAGCAACAAAAGGAATTAACAAGATTTTTTTCATAAGCCTGCAAAAAAATTAAATACTTGCTAGAAAACAAAACAAAACAAACAAACAAAGCAAAACAAAAAAAAAAAGGTATTTTAAGTATCAAAACCCAATGCATCAAGTTCAGATACAAAGTTGTTAACTTTCGCTAACTACCTCAAAAAATCTTTTTTGTTACAGGATTTTACACAGCACGATACAATGAAATGATTGTTCAACTGCAGCTAATTAGTTTTCATGCATGTTAAACTAAACTTTACTGCATACACTCTTGGAAATTTCCTTTTATGATTTTACTTCATGCACCCTAAATGCAAAACAAGACAATACTCTCTATGAACCTATCCTAAACCTTTCCAGAGTAAGCAGTTTCCAGGAGAGTCTTATTACAACTACCAAGCATCTGAAAATAAACTATCAATAAAACACATACATATTGCTAGACTTCAAAAAAAGTAACTTGAAAGTTAATTATAACTTAGTGCTGTAATCTGCCAGATCTGTCTCCTTCATTTATATCAAACTTGTGTAAACAGTACAGAGAGATTCCTGGGGAAAAAATATAGTCAAACAATATTATTCTCTATGGCTAAGTAAGAAAAATTGTTCACTGTTGTGACTTCAGAGCTGCTAACTTTTTCCACATTAAGTTATGTAGGTGTGGGGGAAGAATGACACTCACAGAAAATCTAAAGGCTTTTTACCTGTGCTATTAGCAGAGACACACAAAAATATGCCTAGAAGTTATGTAGTTGCTACTCTGCTTTCAGGATTTTCTAAAGCAAAACAAAACATGGTTTTCTTTTAAACTTATCTATGTAAGTTTATATACCACATTCTCATTTCCATGGGAAGAAAAATATTCCCAAGGTCAGTATCAGCTTGGGTATTTCAGATACCAAACCAAACCAACTAAAAAAAAATCTCTATCTCTGAAATACAACATAGGAAATATTAGCATAGTTTATCAATAATATTTCACTATAAAAACAACTATAGTACATTAAATCTTTTACAGAAATAGTCATAGAAAAATAGATAGAAGTAAACTAAGGTGTGTTTTTTACTATTTTAATTATAAAAATGTGGTATTTTAACTTAGTAGTGCAGTTCAACCTATTTTAAAACAAGAAATATATAAAAATACTTCTATATGTTTAAAAATTTACCTCATGTTGATATTCCATAGGCTGAAGTACTGTATCATTAAAGGCAGTTTAAATTTCAAGAGAGAATTTGCATCAAATGCTGCCACCAGTTCAACTATCTTCCTCAAATGCTATTTGGTGCTAGTTTTACCTGGAAAAGACATCTTCTGTCCACTGTGTAAGTGGTCACTCATTTCCACTTCTACACATCTTTCTCTACTGTGAGAGCTTAAGTGCTTACGATTCTGTAATCAAACTAGGTCAGGAAAAAAAAAAATCTGTCTGAACAGCCCAGAAAATGAATATACTTGGTTTTTAAACACAATTTTTCAACAAAATCAGCTCCACATGCTGGTTTGTTCAGCAGCCACAAATTTGTTCAAGTCATGAATTCTTGAATCCACACAAGGGACAGGGGTTTAACCTCTACTGAGCTCTCTTTGGCAGTATCTAAAAGAAAAGGATAGGTTCATGAACTGACCTAAGCAGGTAACTCCAAACAGCTCATCTGTGCTTCCTTGCTCTGACAGGCTTCAGGGGTTGCAGATGATGTAGGTGAACAAAACACTCATGATCAACTCTAACAAGATTACATGTTCTGCAAGAATGTTCTTGATTAGTCAAGAGATGGAAACTGTTATACAAGCTATTGTCAAAGACAAAACTATTAACTTTAACAAATTTAATGTAAGGATGAGAACCACCAACAGCCTCAGATGTACCAATGCCAACCCCAAACTGAGGAACAATGACTGTGTGAAATCAAATGTCCAAATTCCAGAAGATTTCCTCTTCCTCCTCTTCAAGTAAGCAGAAAACCCCTGGTTTGCAAGTAGAATTGAAAGTCTGTTTTGCAGTAACATTCACATATAGCCAAGATATTTTCCTGTCAGCCCTAACACCAAACAGACTGATAGTAGCTATAGTAGGCTTTCCAGGTAATATGGTAGCACCAAAGGCAGGTCTGCAGCTATAAATAGGCATGCTATGAGCAGTCTCATCACAATTAAGCTCCTATTATTGTGACAGCTAGTTACTTGGAATTACTATTTGCAACACTAAAATACATTTCAGTTAGTACCATCCCTTTTAAAAGCAGCATAGTCACTACAATATTGGGGGTTGCTTATGTACCAACAACCCAAAGATTTTGCCTCCACTGGAACAGCTGTCAAATCCAAGGCTAGTGTGCTTTCTCCTCCCTGATGTAATCAATGGTTATTAGTGTGTTAGCAGTTACCTAACAGAATTTAGCTTTGAAGAACATTTCAACTTAACCAAAACTAAGCAGCACATTCACTTACCTATTTGCTCTTGGAAGCTGATAAATACATCCTAGTGTACTTCTCAACTAGGACTGGGAAAGGAAGTGGGATCTTAAAATGGCATTTATTTCCTCTCTTCATTGTCTGTCTACACTACTTTAGCATCTCAGACAGATTTTACATAGTAAATATGATAAATTTAATTGAGTTGATCAGTTACATCAAATCATATCTTTTCTGCACTCAAATGAAGCAGAGTTTTCCAACTGGACCAAAATCGTTCATGCTTTAGGTGTAAACATCTGAAATGGCAAGGAAGAAGAGGAACAATGAAACCAGAGTAATGGGAAAGCATCAAAACCTCTCCCCTTCGATGTTAGCAAACCATCACAGTGCATCATCCACTTGCCTTAGACTAGAACACTTATCTTCCATACCATATAAAACAAACTGTTATCACCCTGTCGGTTTTTTTTGTTCTTTACAAGACTTTGCACAATCAAAGCAGTTAACGTGTTAACTACTTCTGCAGAGTAGCTTTCAAGAAGCTGTTTCCTGCTATCTCTCGATCAACTAAAGATTGCTCTGAAAAGATGTAGTGAGTGGCAAACAATAGCAGCAACCATTTGTAACTTGTCTACTGTAGTTGCCAGCCAAGACAAATGAAAAGCTAAGGTAGTGTAGGTTCCTTTAATTCAGTTCTGCCTCGCACATCCCACTACAGCCATTCACAACAACTGGGTATATTCAAATCAATCATCAACAAGTATTAGCACAAATCCAAGGCTTCAGGCACATTCTATTTAATCTTATCAATATTCTTTTAGAATACCGCAGGTAGGCTTCCAAACTCCTGAACACACTCTTAAGAACATATCTGTTTCTGGGCCTTATCAAATTTGGACGAGTCACTCCAAGCATTTCTACCACTACATAAAAGAATTAATTCCCTAAATAGCATGCTTTCCTCCACAAATGAAGAGCTAAACCTGGACAATCACAGAATCTGAGCACTGATCTAGCCCTTCTACTGAGACACGCTAATCTATGCTAAAAGGAACGTACAAGAGGCAACAGACAAGACTCAGCAAGGGATTTCATTTCCATATAGGAAGAAAATTGTTCACAGTGAGTGTGGTCCAGTATAGGCATGTATTAAGCAGAGACATGTTAGAATCTCGCTTCTTGAAAACGTTTTAAAAGTGGTCTGGAAAATACAATTTTAGTGCTGGCCTTACCCAAGTGGGAGACTGGATCAGATGATTTCTAGATGAATCCGCCAACCAAAACTATTTTGCAAGTCAATACAACCCTCAGCTGGGCCCACTATCCCAAAACCAAGGACCACAGTATTTTTAAAGCTCATGTTATGGAGTTTGCTGGCCTTTTAAATTCCAGTTTAATATTTCAAAAGATGAAAACAACCAGTACTGCATCCTAATACTCAGGATTTCAATCAGCTACAGGCACATTGTAAAAAACAACACTACTAATAAAGGAACAATAATTTGTGAATTAAAATGATTAAGAGCTTAATCAGACTGAACTCTTCAGTTCGGTGTGCAAGCACTGACTGTTATAATCAGTGGAAACATTCGTTAAGTTAGTCTCCTTTAACAACTCCATCAACTAGGTAGTTCACTCACTCCTTCCCACTACTGTTCCACGTGTTTATTCATTTCAAAGACACTTTGTCTGGTTAACGGTACAGTTAGAACCTTCAGTTCTACGTCTTAGAAACTGTAATTAAAAAAAGACAGATCGGAAAGCTCTTCACTAATTAAGAAAGCAGTCTAACTAGAGTGCTTAAACTTAACATTATGTTTAAAATAAATTAAAACACCTAAATTAAAGGGTTGTTTTTTTCAAATGAGGTGTCTTCTTATCCTAATGGGGTTCTGCTACTCTTATAACCCAACCTTCATGCCTTTGAAGTGTCACTCTTTTCAGACCTTTCACTTTCTGTCATTTAACTGACTACACCCTTACCTTGTACTTGGCATACTTGAGACTAGGAGCCTGATCTCTACCCTGGAACATTAAATGGTTGGTTGTCTTTTGGGTTTGGGGTTTTTTTCCACTTTCTTTTTTTTTCTATTTCTAAACATATTCTAGAAGAAATCACTAAGTGTGTCAAGTGGTACACATGTTCACAATATGCACCTACTCTATGACTTTCCTCCCTGAAACTTGAAAGATGTGCCTTCTCAATTATTTCTTCCCAAACATAACGTTTTTGGACCCTGTTACTAGTCGAGCAGGTCCTTAAGTTAATAGCTCCCAATTGATACTTCAAAATACTCAAGATTACTGAGATGCTCTTCTGTATCTTCTGAGTAAGAATTTCAGCTTATTTCAAAACAGATTTAAGAGAAAAAAAGAAATCCCCATTTTGTGGCAAGCTCACACCTGGTCATCACATGCTACCTTGATCTAACATAAACAAAATGACTACGCACACCCTTTTCTCTTACACTGTGTATGAATAGCTAACAGTGAACTAGGAGTACTGGTTCATGACCTACTTAATCCAATGAAACTACTTATTTGTAGTAGTACTACTACGAAACTAACTTATTAACTGTAACAACTATATTTTTATTTGCAGCATTATTCACCGAACTAAAACTAAAACACTCGAGTAGTTATTAAATTATTATAACACAGGCAATACCTTGGATCTGAGCTAAGCAATATAACAGAATTCCCTTAATGGCTGATTTTTAGCTTTCCTATGATAACAAGCATAGGAAGGATAACATGCATCCTTCTGCATCCCCTACAGTAACTTCTGATGCAAATGGCAAACATTAACCAAATGTGACATGGCTTACAGGTCACTAAGTTACATGTATTTTCTGCAACAGTTTCATGAAGGACTACAGGTGCTCTGGCATTATGAAAAGCTTCAGTGTGAGCACATATTTTATAAAAAACAAAAATAATTAAAAATCAGGGAAGTCATTAAAAAGAACAAAATTACCAGGGAGAAACACCATTTAGGGCTGCAGACACTGATGTGTCAACAGACAGCAGTCCCTACCCAAGCAATGCCATTGCAGCTAACCACAATTTGGCAGACTCATTGTCACTGTTCTCTGCTCCAGTATGTAACATAATAACATATGGGTCTTTAAAGCAGCTACAATCCTGCATTGTATGCCTCAATGTTGCTAGGAAATGCTCCTATCTTAGATATTAGGAATTCTAACCCTTGGTCCAGATTTGTTAGGAGTCCCTGTTTCCCCTCCCCATATTTAACCCTGACTTCGGCTTGCATTGATCACAACATGCACTTTGTTTCATCCATTATTGTTTCCAGTCTGTTTTTTACAGATAAATTAATATCTTCAAACACAGTTTCTCATTACTGCCCATATATACCAGTCAAAAACTGCATGGAAGACCAGATGGCTCTGACTTTCAAGCCTCACCCCTACTTTATGCTGGCATTGCTACAAAAAGCACTTTTACTTGCCACTTGTCCCTGCACCTGTGCTATCATTTCCCTCCTGAGAGCATGATTTCTGCAGCCAGACACTGACAGAAGCAAGGAAGTCCTCTGGCTGAAAGTATCTTGATGCTTTTGACTGAAGAAAAGTGAGCATCCAGCCACTCTGGCCCCACCTAAGGACACAGTGAACTATGGCCTTAGGCATTCAGTGTTCAGCTCCTTGTGACAGCACTAAATGCCTACATCCGCAGATCAATTGCTGGATGTGCTCAGTTCACACCACTTATTATTTGAAATGCTCACCTCACATAGTAAGTCAGAGCAGTTCAGTTACTGACACACAAGACAGGAAGCAAACATGTCAGCTCTTGGGCTCACAGAATTCACATTTTCTTCAACCATGCTCTCCATTTGATGTTTTTAAATATAAATATTAGTTTGTCTCCCATGGTATTTTATGTCTTGCCTTCTCCCCTAATAGTTCATTCACACAGGTAGTTTAACATTACGTGGCTTTAAAATTCTTCTCAAGAGTTTCTACCACTACTATATACTGACCAGGCAGATATTAGAAACTCCCAAGGACAAGGAGGAAAGAAAGGGAAGAATGAGGAGTCAAGCAGCTCGTGGATATTAAAGAGAAAAAAATGTTGCTTCACTCCCTTTTCCCTCCTGGAAAAAGATGAGAAATCTTAATTTATTTTCTTGCTGGTTTTAAATGAGAATCTTTTATTTTTCTGAGTTAGAAAACTAAAAAAGCAAAGCAACTGCCAGTATTCAATATCCCTTACCCTATCTGCCAGCATGTTAAAAACTTTGCAACTCAGAGTTTATAGGTAACTCTTGGTCTTCCAGAAGTACCTCAAACAATACAGTCAAAATTGTATGTGTTTCTTAATATCTAAAATAATTTTAATCAACCTGCTTCAGGAAATTTAAATAATAAAAAAAATTGGTCCTGACAAAACCCCCCAATCATTTTAAAAGTTTCTGGCACTAACTATAAGTTGATTAAACATGAAGTACCTGAGCAAGATCCAACAACAGAACTGTTCCAGAAATCAAGTTTATTTCTGATTTTCTATGAGACGTAAAAAAGGAAGTCATCAGTTTGATGACTTCTTTTCTCTTAATTGTACACTGCCTTTGGATTTATTTTCACATTATCTCATTTTGTGGGAGTCCTTCATTTAGAACATTTACGTATCAAGAAAATGGTATGGGTGCTTCTCAGTTTCATTCTCTTCAGTAGAGAAAAATTAAAGAGTTATGTCTGTTAATAAGAAAATAAGATTTCAATACAAATAATTAGATTTCCAATACATTTCCTTAAACAAATACAACAGTAGAACAGAAAAAGTAACATAGTATCATTTGTTTTCAGACAGTCTTTAAAACAAAAAGATAAATCCCTACTGGAGTGTTCCCTTAGTCTGTATATGCAAGCCTGCAACTTGCAAAGCGACTCTAAAAAAAAAAATCTGTCTCTGTATCCCTACTTCAGGATTTAGAGAAACAAAAACAGACATGAAATCATTACTGAATACCATGTAAGGAGTAAGAGTGACCCATTTCACAGAAAAAAGTTACTAAATTCCCTATATTACCACTTTCTTCCAGCACGCTTCAACATTTGATACTTTTAGAAAAATACTGGTTTGGAAATAAAAATAAGAAGTTCAAGTACTTGTCCACTTGGGTGGGGGAGGGGGAATAGAGAACAGGGAGATCATAACCAAGTATTTTGTTGTAAAGACTAAACCAAAACTGGCACTAACCGAAAGTGGCTGTCATCTCACTTCAGTTTGGGCAATATCAGCAGATCGACATGCAGCAGGTAATGCAACTATTTACTTTTCACTTGGATATCTGCATGTATAAATATTTTTAACTATATTTTCATGCCTGAGTAAGAGTATTTGGCTCAAAAACCAAATAAAACATTTTAAAACTCTAAACAGCAGAACAGCAACAAGAAGTTTCAAGCCCAATTTTTACTGTACTTTTTACAAGTCACCATTAATACCATCCCTCATTTCTCACATCAGACCAAGTATGGTTGTCTAGAGAAAGTGAAGTTTTATGCATAAAACTTGAACTTCATCTTTGAATTATTCAAATGCGTACTTCCAAATTTCTCTCTTCCCACCCATTCACAGACACCCAGAGGAGCTAGATGACTCCCACGCAAATTCCAATCAACCTCTGTTGCCTAACACCTCCATCTCTTAAAAATTTAGCTTTCTGATATCCTGGATAAATCTGGCAGAAAAAGTAACACTTGCTGGGAACACTGAAGACATGTCTCCACAGGCAAAATAATTTAGGATGTGAATTTGAAGTGCACTGACTATTCCTCCTGAACTTGTTTTGTGGACACACCTTTTATAATCTAAAAACTAAAATAGCCACAGGTTCTTCAGTTCAAACCATGCATGTAAAAGCAATGCACACTCCATACAGGAAAAACCTTGACACACAACAATTCAGCAGTTAAATAGTTATTCCATACTCTTTCCCTGAATAGGCAAATAGCCTAAACTTTGAAATTCAGACATTACCCTTCCACATATGCAGAATTTACTGTGGAACAGTCTGGCAAATTTGAAGCTAAACTGGTATTTGCCAGTTGCCTGAAAAACTCCAAAATGAGTTTCAAATGATGAAAGCAACCATAAGAGTTATTTACAAAACTCTCATTTTAAAGTTCACAGAATAACTGGGTCTAATGTACGGCATCCCTATTTTTTAAGGTATATGGGGATTAATCCACCAGTACATTAGATGTTGCTTATAAAGGGAAAAAAACCAGATACTACTTTTCCAGAAGCTTGATTTAGTGGAGAAAACTAACGAGAAATAGTTTATCTTAGAAAACAAACAAACAAAAAAGCCACAACCAAAAAAACCAACAAACAAACTCAAAATACTACCACCTTCCAGTGAAAAAGAAAACATTTCCCTTAGGCTGGAGAAGAGAACTGCAAATAGTTAGGTCTTGGGATTGATTACGTCTCCCAGTTTCAAAGCAACCACGTACTGAACACCAGGAATGGTTAAACTGCTTTAAGAATGAAACAACATATGTCAATCTCTTCTCCCAATAATTAGTGGATTTAACTTGCACTAAACACATTAGCAATAAATACTCACTTGAAACGTGGTACAAGTAGTGGACATACAACAGGAAGAAGTTATCACAGAGGACAAAATTTATGATGTCCTGATTATGAACTGTATCAATGACAAAGAGATGATAATAACAACTTTAATCCATTTGCCATGGTACAGTTTCACAGGTAAATTAAGGATCTATAACACATATCCCCACGATTTCTGACTGAAGCAGCAAAATGAGTTCCAATTCTAGAATTTTTTATCTTACTAGTAAGAAACAAAATCAGACAACTACACACCAAAAATATGAAGTTTGCCAGATGCACTCACACCAAGAAACATGGAAAGGAAACCAGCTCACATTAAAAAAAATTAAAATTATATATGAGCTGTAAGGTTTGAGTTTCCTTCCTTTCAAATACTTTGTTCCTTTAAATTACATCTGATGGCTTTGGGATTTAAACTGAACATGCAGGCTGTGAAAAGAGAATGCATGGCAGGAAAAACTGAACTAACCACGTAAAAAGCAGAATGGAAAAGAGCCAGATACAATAAAAAACTGACAAGGGAAATAGGCCCGGTTCTAGATTAAAAGACAATTTAAAAGTATAAAGAAATCATACCCTCCTGTAAAGATTTATTTTTACTTCCTAGTTCAGAAAAGCCTAGGATGTGGAATTGCAATTTTTACTACTTTGCTTGCGTAATTACATACACAACGTTATTTAAGCAGGCACCATATGCACATACAAAAAAAGAAAACTAATAGCAAATTCTGGAGTATTCTGTAATTGTGTATCAAGGAAATCTTTATTTGCACACAGTAAGGTGTCAGTTTTACCTCATTTTTTAATGAAATCATATATATCCCAATTAGAAGCTTTGGAAGTACATCACATTTTCAAGCAAATGACAACACTGCTGATCCACTCACATCATTACACTGTTATTTTTATCCACAGCATTCAGATCACGCGCAGTATCTATCTAAATTTCCAAATGGCCTTCTCACCTTAAAAGTACTACTGATTTTACCACTAGATAGGAAGTACAGTATGCATTTTAAATCATTCCAAGACAACAGTAGGTTTTCACAAATAGAGTAGAGGTACAATAAATGAAAAATCCTATAATCTAGACTTCAGTCAGGTAGCCAAAAGATTCCTAAAATAAGAGTGTGACCCACATTAACTTGGGGGTGGGTGTTGTTTGTTTACAATTTTTTCTGAACACAGAAGAAATATTAACAGACATCCTCTTCTCTCTCAGTATTTTTTAATTACAATCAATTTACAAGCCTGTGGCTAAATAATTTGTTAAATATTTAAGAATTCCTTTCTTTTTTTAATATTTTTTAAAAGAAGATTAATTTGTCAATATTAAATGCAAATTATACTTTTCACTCTTCTCCTTAAGAGTTCCCTCTACCCAAGTTTACAAGTGTTACTCTATCTTTTTAATTCAGAATACGTATTCTGACAATTACATTGGATGTAGTTTTATCACTTTCACTGAGGTTCCAGACCTCAAGTCCACAGTCTGACCCATCTCAGTGGAAATCTAGGTGTACAATTAGAAAATACTGATAATTAAACTGCCTACTATTATCAGTTACAGAAAGCAGAATGTTTCAGAAAACTTTATTGTTTCTTGCTTGGAGCTCCACAGAACCTACTCCTTCCTTCAACAAATTTCATTCTTAGTTTCGCCTCATCCATAATCAGACATACACACCATCATTCCAAAGTCTTTAAGTGATCTCCATGAGAACAGATACAATACCTACTTAATAATTCTGTATATTGTTTTCCTTTTAATCTTTAGCTCAAAAAAACCTCTTGCACAGATATTTAGAGCTAAAAAGAAAATCCAAGCACTCTACTAACTTGTAATCAATGTTTTCATCGTTCCCCTGTGAAACACCCCTTCTCTGTTTTGCATACATTTTATATAAGATTTTACTGATTTGGACACACTTCATACAAGATTTTAGTTTGCCTCAGCCTTCCTCCTCGCAGACATAACTCCTTATCTGAAATTATTACTTCAATTATGTCAGTGCTTGAGCAACTCGTCCATTTAAAGATTGACTTATCCACTCTACAACAGTTGTACACGTCATATACTAAGATGTTAAATGTATAGATACATTTATAGATAGATACATTTACAGATGCTGTCTTAAATCAGATACCATTTCAACAAGCCCAGCATTGCTCTCCATGGACCTCGCTGACAGCACGAACAGAAGGTTGGTAGCAGCTTTAACATTAAAATAAATCTCCTGTTACTGTCCTACAGCTTCTGTTATCAGTGGTCTTGTTTTCTAACGTAAGTATTATTCAAACATCAAATCATTAAAGGTTGTACTTAAAGTATGCAGTCCATTTCCTCCACTTTTAAAAAAAACTAATAAGTTGAATTTTGCGTAAATAAGTAATACTGTAAAAATTACCTACTCGACTCAGTGAACTTCCTTGCTTAGCAAAAGCCAGATTCTGTTCACAAGATTTTCAGCATCCCTGCTGGGAAAAATGTTATTCCCCCCTAAGCTTCACAGATACTTCTCCCCAAGTCAGCAAAGATGCATCTATAAGCACTAACTGTAGAATTACAGAACTTTCTGATTACAGTCAACACTAAAGTTTTCCACAGCGCTTTTGCTCAAACACAACGTAAATCAGACATTTATTAAGTGTGCCTTCTGTCAGTATTGCAGCCATTTTTAAAAATAACTCTCACTGTTCAATCACATGAATATAGTACTGTTATCTAAAACTGGTTTTCAGTTTTAACATGACACCTGTGAACTTATTAAAAGGCATGCATGATCTATACACCTAAAGAAGCTGAATCATCTTGTGAATGGTGACAAAACACTTTTTTCTGGCAAATTGTGAGAGGAACTTTAGAGTGCACCAACTTTCCTGGGAACACAGTTGGACTGAACTAGATTCTAGACGTAGCTTATTCTGACATAAGCTGCTTTACAGAAAGTGGCCATTAGCTTGCACTCTCACTATACAGCTCATGCATTCAATAATGCACTACAAGAACTCCCTTCTCCCGAAGCCGAAGTTTCTTTGTAGGTAAGAATTAGTGTGGGAATATGTACATTTCACCTATGAATGTTGCAATGCTATGGAACAAAAAACAATTTAAAAGCATATCTTCGAAGAAATCACCATATTTCAGCTTGTTGGCAATTCTAGCAAGAAAGGAAAAAAACACAGCAGGGGGGGGAAAAAACTGAGCTTGAATTTCAAGTCTCTGGCCTGAGTTTACACACGGCTGCTTTAGTTCATTTTAAACTGAGCAGAAACACTTTATGACTTTTTGATGTTGCGGATTTTTAGTGTCTGTCACTTTTCAAGGTGAAATTACATATTAAAAAAAAAATCTCTGGAAAAAAAAATTAAACCTTTTCCCAATTTTCCTCCTAAGTTAAAATCTTGAATCCTTCCAAAGTTCCAAACAAAAATAGCAGTTGCCATCTCATGGAACATTTTACTGACACAGATTTCTCCACAGGTTGTTTAACTTTAGTTGTTACTTTCATTTCTCATGGAGACAGAGGAAGGAAAAAAATATTTTTGCTCTTTTTTTTTTGTCTGTTTTGCAAAGGAAACTACACAACACGAAACGTAACGTTTTTTATGTAATAGCCAGTACTTGATAAAGTACTACCTCTCAAAAACACTCACTATGTCACACAAAGTTTTTGAGTCCTAAAACACTGGAAACATTTCTGAAAGACTTTGTAGCTCTTAAATATTCACATTTTAATAGTCGATAGTGAGACTAGTCACAGCACACTATGTACAAGTAATACTCACCCTTCTGAAGATGCTTTATTGTTACCACAAATAAACATTCCCCCGACTCTCAATGTGATATAGACACTGGGGACAAACAAAGAACGACCTTTAAATTTTTAAAAGTCACATAAAGAATCTGAATGTGCCAACCCCTGAAAAAAGATGAACGTATCTATGAGAAATATCCCAGTTTAGAAATGAAGATTACACTAAATCTGCTGGTAAAAACTCTTCACTGAAATCTGTATTAGCAAGAACCAAACTCACAATAGCTGAAACTACAGCTGCTAGATTTCAGCAAAGACACTCCTATCCTGCAATAATTAAATTATATTCTTCAAATTGTTAAATGTTTCTTATCAGCAAGACTGAGAATCTTTACTTCCAGCTTTAAAAAAAACAAAAAAATTTTTCTCTTGTTCCAATAAAATCAGTGTAGTGCTTTTGTAAGTTAGAAATAAGTATCTTGAGTAATGTACAAGCTTATTACCCCATTCCTGCCGTATCTACGCACGCACTCCTTTTTTTTGTCTATTAGTAACAATTTGCGTATCTCCATGAATACCTGATAATGTCAAATACACGTGCGTGGTGCCACAACACACCTATTTCTTTATTCAACCTCACATTTGTTGCTCAGGGACGGCTCTGCCCAGTCAGTGCCTTCTTTCTCACCTCCCCAGACACTGTACTTTTAGAGAGTGCTCCGGACCACATTAGATCCGAAACACCAGAATTTCCAGCTCCTTATGAACTTTTTTGCGGCGCTCTGGAAGATCGGGATCGCACGGTGCCCTTCACGACTGGGAAGTTCGCCGGAGCCGCCGCCAGACTGCCTTACTCCCTCGCCCCTCCTGAACTCGCTCCCTGAACCCTCCAAAGC